>NW_023270436.1:16922912-16986984 GCF_011800145.1 Mirounga leonina | reverse complement strand
CTTTTTCTTTTTTTTTAAGATTTTATTCATTTGTTTAGAGACAGAGAAGAAGAGAGAGTGTGCGTGCGTGAGTTGGGGAAGGGGCAGAGGGAAAGGGAAAGAGAGAATCTCAAACAGACTCTGCACTGAGCACAGAGCCTAATGCGGGGCTGGATCTCACGACCCTGAGATCATGACCTGGGCTGAAATCAAGAGTCAGATGCTCAACCAACAGCCACCCAGGCGCCCCTCCTCCCAGCTTCCTAATCAGGACACTTGATGTTTACTGAGTGAACATGTGAGTGAGTGAGGTATTTGGAGGACTGTGCACGAGGAAATGGGACACAGGCTCTTGGCTGGCCAGAGATTCAGGGTTTTTACACCCTTTCTGTTGGGAGTCCAGGAACCAGTCTGCAGCCTGCGGGGGTTGCGAACTCCGTTCCGCAGGTGAGGAAAACGGACTCAGACCACAGGGCTCTCCCAAGGTCGTGCAGCTGGGACTGGAACGCTGATGTGTGACTGGCCGACCAAGTCCCTGCTGCTCACGTTGTAGGTGAAGGAGGATGGGCCCGGAGTGGGGGTGGGATTTGGCCAAGGTCACGTGGCAAAGAAATAACTGCTAGCATCTGTGGGGTCCTTCCTACCCTACGTCGTAAGATGAGGCAACTGAGGCCCTCCACCTTCAGAGCCAGGTCAGCCAAATCCCACGGCTCTTCCTTCCTTCCCCTGCCCTCCCTCTGCCCCAGGTCTGCACCCAGGATCACCGTGCCTGTGGGTTTCCCCATCAGCTTCTGAGCTGGGGGCTCAGTGTGTGCCCGCAGCCGGGCCCCTTGCGGGGGGCCTGGTTCCCCAGGCCTGGTACTTGGCGCAGTCCTCCTGCAACAGGCAGCAGGGGAAAGTGGGTTCCCTGGGCCCCAGGCAAGCACAGCCTGGACAGACCCCTGGCAGGAGCCCAGGCCAGGCACCAAGCAGCCCATTCCCCGCCCAGCAGTGATCACCAGCTCCCGTTGTAATCATTAAAACTATTAGAAGGAAATGTTCGCTTGAAGCAAATGTCAGGCGCCGAGTTGTGCTTTGTAAACGCTCACAATTAATGCCAATCAGGCCCGGAAAAAAGCCGGCCCGGAATCCTGTCTGTTTCGTCTCATTTGTCAGCTGGTGCCGCTCCATGTTGCACATTTTCATACAATTGCTATAAACATAAAAGGGAAACTCCACAGTGTTCCTGGGCGCCCGGATGGTGTGCGCCGACTTAATTACTTGGTGCTCCGCTGCTCACTTGGCCGCCCAGAGCGGGTGGGAGAGAGAGAGAAGGGGGACTGTGTGGGGCGGGGTGAGGGCTCCTGGAGGTCACCCAGGGGAACGGGTCAGGCTCTAGGCTCAGGTCTCCCGTCCCACCCTCTGCCAGCCACACGGCCCACAGGCCCACCGAGCCGAGGACGCCTGTCAGATAAGAAAAAACTGCCAAAATATGTTTGCAGCATCCTCAAGCAGAAAAGGGGGAGTCAGAGGCCACCAGACTCGGCCTCGAACCCTGAGTCCCGCTCCTGGAATGATCCGTCGGGTTTATCGCCCTCCTCCTGCACACGAGGCACGTGTGGCTTGCCAGCTGGGCCTCAGTTTCCCTATCTGTGAGTTAGGACTAATAGCTCGGTGGTGAGGAGTTCAGGCTTACTGGGGCTGTGCCCTGGGCTGACAGCACTGAGCGGCTTGTTCCCATTGGATTGTTGCTCGGATCCTCTGAGGGTCGGCTGCCCTTGCCCCCAGGGGGTAGGAGGAGTCTCGCTGCCAAAAGTGGTGCTGGGATTTGCACCTGGCTTGCTGGGCTCTGGAGCCTGTCGCCATCATGCCTCCCAGCTGCACCCTCTCAGTGTGGCAGTGGGGTTGAAAGAAGATGATGGATCTGAAAGTCCTAGCACACAGTGGGTGTTTTCATAAATAGTAACTGTTGTCATTCACCCCCTGCAGAGGGGCTCAGGCAGGAGGAGGCACACCCTGGCCTGAGAGAGTCAGCACCAGCATACGTGGATTTTGCTGGTTGGAGGGGTCTACAGGGGGTGCTGTGCCCCCTCCCTCCCCAGGGGGTTGGGCCCACCAGGCTTCCAGGGTAGGGCTCTCCCAGTTGCCTCTAATCTGGCCCTGAGGTGCTGACTGTGTGTTAGGCCTTGCATCCCCTAACTGAGCCCTCTGGAGCCCCAAAAGTTGGGCATTGTCCCCATTGTACAGATGAGAAGACAGGTCCAAACTGACCTGTGGTTACACAGCTACGGGCAGCTGGACCACATTCAGGTTCATCAGCTCTGAAATCTTTTTCCCACCTTCCTAGCCGCCCCCACCCCCACCATCGTGGCCTGGACGTGAGGCCTTGCCACACACTATGAACCCGCCCAGGACCCTTTTGAGCTCTCTAGCTCTCTGCAGACGGGGTCTTCTAAGGCCAGGCTGGCTTGGCGGGGACACACCGGCCTTTGTGTAGGCTCGGGTAGGCTTGGGCCAGGCAGGGCCGCCCCAGAGTGAGGAGAGGGCGGTGTGGCCCAGCCGGCCGGGAATAAATGCTCGGAGCAGGGAATAGAGGCCCCTTTGTGTGGGGCTCAGTGGGGGAGGGGATGCTGCCGCTGCCACCCTGTATGACCGGGGAGGCCGGAGCCCTCCACAGAGGGCTGTGGCCACCCCCAGAGGACTGGCCGGGGAGCCTGTCATCTCCCCTGCCGCCACCTTCCACCATTATTTGCCTGCTCTTGTCTTCTGGGACCTCTGGCTGCTGGAGGAGCCAAGGGCGGTCGTTACCCTGGTTGGCTGTAGGCCTACTGTGTGCCAGCACCGGGCCAGACAGTCCAGCAACCCTGTAGGGAAAGGGCAGTAGTCCCGTTACAGATGAAGACAGAGGCTCAGAGAGGACAGGGGACTCGCCATACTCCCAGCTGCTCACGGGGCCCGTATTTGGCGCACTCCAACACCTTTTCTTTCCGTGGAGTTGCCCTTTGTGCCCTGCTGGTCCCGGGACCCAGGGCTGCGACTTGAGGTGCCCGTCTCCGTGGCCTAGATGACTTCAGGAAGGCTGCCGGCTGCCTTTGTTCCCTGGGCAGGCACCAGACATCCATTCTGTCCCTCCGTCCTGGCCAGGTTCCGTGCTAGCAGCTGTCACTTTAGTGGGGATGGAGAACAGGACCTTGTTGATGGCCGCCCTTCCTGCTAAACTTTCTCTCAGTCTCCGTCTCCTAAGCTTAAAAATGGGAATGGAATAGAATCCACCACTGAGAGCACTGGGAGATGCGCCAGGACACGGGTAAAGAGCTGAGCTCAGAGCCTGTACGTGCTCAGGCTGCATGAACGTGGCCTGGGCCCTCTGGCATCCCTACCCCCTCCTGGGAGAGGTAAGAGGACAGGCTGAGGCAGTGTGCAGGTGACAGGCATGTGGGGTAAGTCTTAGGAGCATAAACACACGGCAGGGAATTTCTCATGGGGTCCCTGCTGCAGCCCCACTTTACAGAAAGGCAGACCGAGGCTCGGATAACTGAAGCGACTTGTCAAGGGTCCTGGGAACACGGGGAAGGTACTTTGCCGCAAGGCCCAGCCCTTCGTCTCTTCCTGACCTCCACCCAGCCCATTGGGCAGCTGTCCACTGTAGACACGACCAAGTCCCCTCTGTGCTGTGGGAGGCCCAGAACACCGACAGGCAGCCCCAAAGGCCACTTGGCTTCCTACGGCATATCGTAGCAACCTGGGACCCCAGCTCGCACCCACCAGGCCATTCCCTCCTCAGTGCCTTTGTCAGCCCGAGGCTTCCACGGCGACTGCCTTCATTGTCCCCCTTCCAACACACACACACCCCAACACACACATGCCTCCCTTCTCTGCAGAGTAAGTCCAGCTCGACTCTCCCCTAGTTGTCTTCCATCCCAGTGGGGCTTGGAGTCCCCCCTCTCTGGGTCCCGCACCCTGTCTCCTGCCACTGGAGCCCCAAGCCTTTTCCCCTCTCCCAGCTCTTCTGTCGCAGCGTGGTGTGTGGTAGGCTGCCAGTCCGAGATAGAGACGCAGCCCTGGCCTCAGACCCCTGGTCCCTGCCCAACGGAAGAAAGGTATATGAAACAGATCAGAGACAAGGCTGCCTGTCCTGGGATGGGGTCCAGTGCAGGACACCTGGGGAGCAGGAATCTCCCACCCCCAGCAGACCCTCCTCTCCAGAAAGGAGCCAACCCTTCCACACCCCGACTCTGCTCCTGAAATCTCCACGTCATCTTATTTCAATCCTGCCAAGGCCAAGGCAAGGCAGGGGTTTCGTGGATGGGAGAAGAGCCTCGGGAAGGCAGATACTGGCTGAAGCCACACAGCTTCCGAGGGCAGAGCCTTGGTCCGAGCCTCAGACCATGCGACCCCAAAGCCCATGTGCTTCTCCAGGGTGGAAAACTCAGGTGCCCAGGGGGGCCGACCAGGTGATGTGATGAACAAAGCAGCTGCCGCCCGGCCTCGAGGGAGTGCGGGCTCAGAGGCTCCAGAGCTAGCTGCCAGTTTTAGTTTGTTTTCGAGACCAACCAGACAGTGAGAATTTGGGGTGAAATTTTCGTTTTCTTTCCTTGTTCATATTGGCAACCATGTCACAGTTTTTTTTTTTTTTTTTTTTTTTAACTGCAGCAAACAGGGCAAAGGAAAGATGTTTGTGGGTGGGATTTTGCACCCTTCGGGGATATGGTGTTTTCTGGGCGGAGAGCATGAGGTGGGGCCCAGGATGTCGCGCCTTCTCCATCCCCAGCTGGCAAGGGCCCCCAGAGCCCGGCGGCAACTCCATGCACCCCTCGAGACGCCCCCAGATGCCGCCTTCACTGCCAGAGGCAGGAGGCAGGGCCCAGAGCCCCGCGAGGGCACCACCCAAATAGCTATAATCAGCAGCCTCGCCAAGACTTCAAACTCACCCAATTATCCTGCGAGGGAAAAAAAACACAAAATGAAAACAAATTAACATGTTTGCATAGAAGCTGCTGCGGCAACAGACACAGCCGTGCGTGCGCACATGCCGGTGCGTGTCCCAGCAAGGCCCCGAGCCGCCGCCGCCGCCGCCCCCTCCCCAGGCCCGGCACCCCCTGGCAAGGCTGGGCCGGGCCGGGCCAGTCTGTGCCCACTGCCCTGAGCCAAAATGTGCCCCAGGCCCAGCGACCAGATTGTCCCCAGTCCTGGCGAGGCACTGTCTCAGTCCGCCAGCCTTTGGGTTTTTTTCTTTTTCTTTTTTTTGTTTTTTCCAATTTAATAAACACGTGAAATTCACTGTGTGCTAAAATTCAACCTCATTGTCCTGTGCCCCTTCCTTCAGATGGGGAAATAAGCACAGAGAGGTTAGTTGACCTACCCAAGGCTGCACAGCCGGTGAGTGGACGAGCTGGGGTTTAAGTCCAGAGAGGCCAGCTCCAGAGTCCTCGCCATAACCACCACACCCCCTCTGTGGCTCCCTCTGGTCTGCGGATGATGTGCCAAGACCTCAGCCTGGCCTTCGAGACCACTGCCCCCACCCCCTGTTCTCTTAGACGGAGGGACTGTGGGCGTGGTGGGCGTGATCGCCGAGCCAAATGGATATGGGTTCAAATCTCTGTTCACCAGTCCCTTACTGGATGGCTTTGGGCAAGTGGCTTCACCTCTCTCTGTGCCTCAGTTTTCCCTCCTGGAAGATTGGGATAATAATAGTCTCTACCTCAGGGAGGTTAGGAGGATTCAGTGGGTGAATGACTGCAAAGTACTGCCTCCGGCCCGTGGGGTGGGGTTCCTCCATCAGAGTACCCTCACACATACACCCCCACACCTTACCGTTCGTTCAGTGAGCCCTACAAGGCCTGGCTCATCAGACTCAGTAAGCCCATCCATCGTGTGCCTCTGTGCTCCGTGCGGTTCCCAAGCACACAGTCAAGGGGCTAAGATGCTCCCCCTTCCTCCTGGGAATGACGCTTCTTCCCTGGACTCCCTTGAAGCTCCATGTGACCAGGGTTGGGGTTGCTGGGCTTGTGCCTAATCATCCCTGCTGTTCTGATTCTCTGGGTCCCCACAGCCCGACACCACAGGTGATGCTCAGGCAAGGTTTTGTGAAGGGAGCCGTGCCCTGTGTGGGGCTTGTCCCCAGGAGTTGAGGATAAACTATGCTGGAAGGAGTTGGGGTTTAGGTCTTGGAGCTCAAGGGTCCCCAGACCAGGGCCGCCTGCACCTCCCCAGTCCCCTCGCCCTGCTCTGCATGGCCATGGACAAATCACTTCACCTCTTGTAGCCACCGGCTATCATCTCTCTCTGGCCCTTGACGGTGGAAGTTGCGGGTGGACGTTGCCCGCATGGTGGGCCCCCAGTGAGTGCGGGATTTCAAGGAGCTAGAAGGGCACCACCGAGGAAGTGACTGCACTCCACGTACACGTCATCCAGCTTAGTCCTCACCATGGCCAGGTGACAGAGGTGCTATTTCTAGCCCCATTTTTCACATGGAGAAACTGAGGCCCCCAAGGGACCTGGTGACTTCCTCAAGAGAATCCTGCTAGAAGTGGCAGAGCTGGGGTTCTGGGTTTGTGCCTTAGCCTTCCTGGATACTGCTGGTCAGGGGCTAAAGCAGGCAGCACCTTGCAGCACTGGAGGGTGAGGCCCAGTAGGACGCCATCTAGGTGGTGGTGGTAGAAAGCTAACTTCATGGTACTCAGGGCGGCCCCTTTGGAATCAGCCTCTCGGCCTGCCGTCATGCCCACTACTCAGGGCCAGGGTGGCGTCCAGGGGAGGTGACCCAGTACCCATCGCTGGAGTGGCCTGTGGGACACTGGGTGCCCACTTGGAATCCCAGCCTTCCCTTGGAATGGCTCTGCAACAGGCTTCAGAGTGCAGTGGACCTGGCTTCACATCCAGACCCCACCAGGTGGCCTTGGACAAACCCTGGGCCTCTCTGAGCCTTTGTTTGCCCCTGGAGAATGGGAGGCACGGCTATGCCCGCACTTCTCAGGACGGGCCCAAGGCTGGGTGAAGCAGGCCCCTGCCCAGACCTCTTGAGGAAGGAGCCCTCCCCTCCCTCCTTCCAGAAGCTTCCCAGCCCTGGAGGCTCCATGACACCCCTAAGGGTGGGGCTCCCATTGCCGCCCAGCCCACGTCCCACTCACCCACCTGCGTTGTCGAGAACCCACTTGGTTCTCCCAGGGTCCCCTGTGTTCCAGATGTGTGGAGGGGTTGATAGGACTGAAGAGGTAGGTACGTTGTGTGGTGAAATGAGGAAAAGACCCCAGGGGCCAGGGCAGGTGTCCAGAGAGGAGAGCTGTGAGCCCTGGGCCACGCAAACGGTGGTCGACAAGGAAAAACTCAGGGCATCCCTCTGTTCAATGGGATGTACTGAGCATCTCCTGTGTTCCTGGCCTTGGTGTAGAAAGAGCCTAAAGTTGGGTCTATGAGGCCCCAGGCTCTGCCACCTCCCTGCTGTGCACCTCTGGGCAAGCCACGGTCTCCCTGGACCCAGTCTTGTCGCACAGGGTAGTGGAGAGAGTCGACATTGAGTACTAAGTGGTTGAGAGCCTAGGAGTCGCACACGGAGGTTCATCCCCCGCTCCGCCTCTTGGGGGTGGGGTAAGAGCTGGTCCTGTGGCTGTCATGGAGCTATGGATCGCAGGGACACCTGCCCACCCTGCTGAGGTAGAAGCTGGGGACTGCTGGAGTGTAAGAAGTAGGGAGAGTGTTCTTTTTCCTCCCCCATTATAAAAGTGAAATGCATCTTTCGGTATTTGGAAACAAGTCCAATGAAGAAAAATTCAGCCGTCACCCAGCTGCCCAGAGCTCAGCACTTGGTCTCACGCTGAGGACTTTCTTACCAGGTGTTGGGCGTTTGGGGGGTGTCTGATTTCACCTTGCGGAAGTGACTGTCCTGGTCAGGTGGGGCTTGTGTGAGCAGGTGTGTGGACAAGGCCAGGCCTGGCCTGAGGAAGGGCCTACTCTGCGCTAAGCCTGTCCTGGGCCCCCGTACCGATGGGCGCATTCCGGCCTGGGCTTCTGGGCACCACCTGCCTGCCCGCCCGCCCGTTGTCTGGCATGGGGGGTGCTCGGAGCAGCCGTTGTTCTGCACACATCTGATCCTGTCTCTTCCACATCAGATCATTTGTAACCGTCACCAGGCAATCGGGCCCGTCGCTGATTCAATCTCGGCTTTGTGCTGTCACAGCTGTTTTTCCGCGCCGGGCTGATTTTGAAAGGAGGCCCATCTTCTAGGCCCGCTCTTCAGAAGCAGGGGGAGGGGGTGGGGGGCTTTATGTGTGTGTCTGTGTGTGTGTGTGCACATCCTCCCCCTTTCAGCAACCCCCCACCCGACACACACGCAGGCCTCCGCCTCTCCTTACCGAAAGTAGAATTTGGAATGAGGTGCACGGACAAGGGCTGTGGGGCCCCACCCCCATCTCCTACCACCTGCCCACCCTGGGCACCTGTGTGCCCCAGTGTGCAAACACAGCAGAGTCTGTGCTCTGGTAGAAGAGACAGATGCTAAACCATTCATCAATAAGGTCATTTCAGAGTAGTAATGACACTGAAGGAACTACAGCCCTGACAGGATAGTGGCTGGAGCAGTCAAGGAGGACCTCTTGGAGGAGGTGATGTTTGAGTTGAGGTGCAAATGAGGAGTTAGAGCTGACACGGAGAGCACCACCCCGTGTGAACTGAGAAGTCCTGTAAATGTAAAATCTACCCCCACTTTCAAAGACTTAGTGTGGAAAAAAAAAAGAAAAAGAAAATATCTCGTGAGTCATTTTTAAATATTGATTACCTGTTAAAGCGATACTATTTTGGATATATTAGATTAAATAAAATACGTTAGTAAACGTAATCTTCCAGGGTGTCTGGCTGGCTCAGTTGGGAGAGCGTGCGTCTCTTGATCTCAGGCTTGTGAGTTCGAGCTCCACACTGGGTGCGGAGATTACTTAAAATTTTTAAAAACAAACAAAAAGACATAATTTACCTTGTGGATACTAGAAAATTTGTAATTACATTATATTTCTACTGGAGAGCCCTGGGGCAGAGTGTTTAGATGGAGACAAAACTGTAAGTGCAAAGGTCCTGGCATGAGACCAGGGTTGACCTGTTGGAAGACAAGGGTAAGCAAGGGGAGAGGGACAGTGTGGGCAGGGAGTGGGGATGGGCTTCACACACAGCCTTAGAGGATGTTGTTAGAAATGCCAGGGAAGCCAGCGGGGAAGTTTTGAGTGGAGAAGGAAGTGAGTTCCTCATGGAAGCCCAGCCTGGCCCCTGTGGGGTGGAGAATAGCATGCAGGGGCCCTGGGACGTTGGGATGTGATGAGGCACATGGTCAGAACAGGGGTCTGTTGTGGAAGAGTTGCAGGAAGGACCTGCTAGAGGGCTGGCTGGACAAGACTTGCTTCCCTTCGCTCCTGGATTTCAAAGCTTCTGGGCCTTCTCGTGCTCCTGCCTCTTCCTCCACCCATCCCCACCTTCCCTGGCCACCCACTGTCTCCTCCCTGAGCAGCTGCTCCCTGTCACGGCCAAGAATTTACAATACGTCCAGCTCCTCACCTCCAGGTGGTCACTGGTTGAAATCCCTTTCCAAAAAGTAACTTAACACACACACACACACACAGAAGGGATGCACAATCACTGTAGAAAAATTAGAAATAGAAACATAAAGAAGAATCAAACTCCCTAGAGATAAACACAGTCCCACCACCAGCCTGGAGTAGAGCTGGGGTTTGAACCCACATGGTCTGGCCCCAGCATCCCAGTGCTAGGATCATAATGCCCTGTGGACAGATGATGGAGGCTTAGAGACACTGTGCCTCCAGCCCAGCTCACAGCAAAGGACACCTGGCCCACACACAAGTGGGGCTTGGCTCTGGGGGTTAGCATATATATAAATATGTTGATGGTGTTGTTGGGCCAGAGTGCCCTGTCCTGTTTCCCCCGCCCCCCCATCCCGAAGGCTCTACTCATTTCTGTTCTAGCTTGATCCTCTGAAGCATCTGTTGATCCTTCGCTCCTGGCTCAAAGTCAAGACCAGCCCTCCCCTCAGCCCATCCCCCTACCTGGGCTTCTGTCTCCTGGTTTCCTAAGCCTGGCGTTCCTGCCCTGGGCCCAGTTTTCTTCCCTTTCTCTCTCCCCTTGGGGTCTAAGTCTGGCGCAGACCCACCTCTTCTGCTGGGCTTCCCTGCCCCCTCCACCAACTAACTGCCTGCCCTGCGGCCCTGGACAGCCCCTGCCCCCGTCCCCGGCCTCTTCTGTTTCCTCATGGGTACACAGACCATAGTAATCCTCTTTCTCTGGGTTGTGGGGTGGGTTAAATGAGGTGATGTCTGTAAAGTGCTCAGCCCGTGGGAACACTAAAAATAAAAACCAGCTCCTATTATTGCTCTGATTATTAGATTTTCTCCTTCCCCGTCGCTGAGTTAACCCTGAACTGTAGGGTACAAGGACCTGGGGGTATGCAGGGGGATAGGTGAGAGAATGGGTGGGAGCGCCCAGCTCCACGATGGGTCTTACCTTCGCCCTTTGCATGGTGTTCCCCCTGCTGGACCCATTATCCCCGGAGTCATCTGGTAATACCCAGTATCATTTTGGTCTCCACTTGTATGTTGCTCCTCCATGAGGGTTCCATGACCTCCAACAAAAATACTGGGTTGGGGCCTTCCTGCTGATGATATCAGTATATTGATGCCTTGCAGCTTCACCCCTTGGCTGGAAGGTGACAATGGAGATTTGGCTATCACTTAAGGCCAGGCCAGAACTAGGGGAAGAATGAGTGACTTATACAATCGTGCCATCCCCCCCCTCTCTTCCTACCTTGGGATCTGACTCTCAGGGAGTGGAAGCTGGATAGTGGGGTCTGAGATTGGGTGGCTTTGCTCCCCCATCTAGGGCTTCCCGAAGGCTCATTTTCGTGAGAATGACCCCTGCCCCCATTCACTCCCTAGGTGCTCCTGGGTGACCCTTGGTTCTGGGAGAGGGCCAACTAGGTCTGCCGCCTCACCCTATCACGAGAGAGAGTGGTTTTCAAGCCCTCCTGTGAGCCCTCCATCCACCCAGCACCTTCTCTCAGCCCCTCCCTGCCCTGAACCAGCACCTGTCCTCAGCAAGTGGATCTTGCCACCTTGAGCTTGGGCTCCCTGCCCCTATTCCCTCTGCCCTGGTGACCCTGCCTGGCCTTAACACAGATGGGGTGCTCTTACTCATCAAGAGGGTTTCTTCTCCCTCCTGGAGCTGCTTCAAGTTCTTCATACTCCCCAATTTTTTTCAAGTCTTTCTATGCTTGCGCGTGCAGTCCTGTGCTTCGGACCACTTCTCCCCCCATCTTCGGGAAGCCCTAGATGGGATGGCACGATCTCTACCTCCCTGCTGATGGTAATCATTGACGATACTAATAATAGCTACCACTTGGGCAGGTACTACGATGACAACCCTGGCACCTTATTTGTACAGTCCGTGGTATAACCCCTTGTGCAGTCTGTGGAATTAACCCCTTTTTTTAAGAGGAGGAAACTGAGTCTCAGAGGAATGTGCCCTATTCATCAGAGTTAAGGGATAAAGCTCAGACATCAGGATCCAAAGACTGGAACGATATTGTTAACCCTCCTTATGAGGGCAGCGGGGCTGTCCTTTCATTGTGACACCCCTAAGCTAGGTAGGCTGGCCCCACCATGGCTACCACTTGTCTCCTTGCCTTGTAATTGCCCCTCTGGCGCCCCATCCCCTCCGTCAGGGTCTGTCACTGCCTCAGCCTCTCACACACAGTAGGTGCTTGATTTGTCATGTCTCCAGAAGTTGGAGTGCTGCCCAGGGCAGATAACCTCAAGATTAGTTCCCATGGCGACTGACGTCACCAGGCTCCCAAGCTCCGCCCTGCCCCCTTCTCCGGGGTGAGTGCACTGGGAGCTAGCCGTGGTGCTGAAGGCTCAGGCGAGCTGCCTGCCCCAAACCTCCGCCCTCTGTCCCTGTCAGTCACTGTCTGAGCCGAGCCTGGTGCTTCTGGCCCATCCTTTCTTCAGGAGATGGTTTCCTGGGGGCCCACGGTGCATGGTCACTGGTCACAGCACCGTGGACCCATGGAGGAGGGATCAGAGAGAGCCACATGAGGAGCCCCGTTAATTCGATTATTGACCAAACATTTATCAAGCACCTTGCACGTCTCTGAGAAGCCCTTGAGGAACCTGGGCTTCAGGTGAAAGTCAAGTAGAATTTCATGGGGGCAGGTAGAGACTCAGGAAGGGTGCAAGCAGAAGGGATTCCCCAGGCCAAGACCTGCACATGTGGCAGTGAGAAGCTCGTGCCCACCTCAGGGCTCCGGCTGCGGCTGCCTGCCCTCTGGCCTTCGTGATTATTGGTTCACTTTTTGGTCTCTCCTGGTGGCCCAGAACAACCCGCACATCTGGCTCCAGTGCCTGGCCCAGGGCTGGGCCCAGACTGAACGGAGAGTTGCTGTCTCCCAGGCCCGGGGTTGGCATCCATCTCTGTCTTGGGAACAGAGGGAGCCAGGTATGCTTTGTGGCCAGATCTGCATTTTAGAGAGACCTCCAGCCCTGTGGGGATGGGGATGGACGGGGTAATGATCCTGGCAGTGGATGAGGCCTCCTGTTGAAGGGGGCAATGCCCCTCCACCCCAGCCTTTAAAAAAATAAAAGAGAGTGAAAATCCCCTTCTGGTACTGCGGCCCAAATGGCAGTGGGGAAATAATCACTTTTCACAGACCCCTTATCCACAGCCCAGCCCTGCACCAGTTTAATCAGCAGTGGCGGTGTGACTTGAAGATTCCCGGGCTTGAGAGATCAGGAGAGGGGTTAAAGAAAATTACCCTCGCCTCCTCCATGCTAATGTAATCTCTAACCAGATCTGCCTAGCCGAAGCTCAAATTGCTTTTTAGATTAACATTTAATTATTAACAGGGTCCCCTGGAAGGCCTCAGGCTCAGAACAGGGATGGGGGAGGGAGCAGCAGGAGGGGGATGGGGGTGGGCTTCTATTCTGGCTTCCTTGCAGAGAGACAGAGTGGGTTGGAGGGGGTTGGCGAGAGGCAGAGAGAGGGAAGGAATAGGGGAGAGTGGGGTCAGGAGGGGAACAAGAATGAGGGACAGCAGGAAAAAAGAAGGGAGACAGCAGGCCAGGGAGGCAGACGGAGTAAGGGAGAGGAAGAGAGACAGGGAAGAGGAAGAAAGAGACAGACGGTGGAGCCTCCTGTTGTGGGGGAGGGCCTGTGCACCCAGGCTCGCTAAGGTACTGCTGGGCAAGGGTCCCTCTGCCCCGCCATCCTGGCCGGGGGCAGGCGATTTCCTGTCCCTTGCTGTTTAGGGAGGACTGAGCTTTCTGAGGCTTCGTGCTGGCCTGGCTTGTGGTGCTGGGGACTGTCACAGAAAAGTGACTCAGGGCCACAGAGCCAGGATCTGACTCCAGCTCTCCCAGGCTCCCAATCCAGTGCTCATTCTCTTCCCCAGGCCCTGGGCCTCCCATCACCACTTCACGTTGTTCCCGGCACTTGCGGTCAGGCTCCGTGGCCAGGACAGGGGGAATGAGAACAAGGCTTCCTGTCCAGCCAGAGGGATCAGGGTGAGAACTGTTGGCAGCCCTTGCCCCCTCCCCCATGAAGGTTGTGCGGCCCTGAGGAATAGCAGGGTCCCAACAGTCCCCCCCAGCGCTTTATGTGAACTGCTGGATGTTCCCAGCTCCCCCTCTCATCCCAACTCAACCTTCTAAATCCCTCAAGCACAGACTGCATCTAGAACCCCCTCTGTGTGCCAACAGAGGACCTAGCCTGTTGCCTTGCACACAGTTAGTGCGCTGGATTGTTTGAAAACCAAATCGTAAAACATTCCCTCATGTCCAAGCTGGAAGTCCCTCCTGTGAAATCCACTGGGCTGTTCCCCATCAAGATTATCAAGATTCAGTGAGGGAAACAGAGTCAGGGAGGGTCTGTGACTTCCTCCAGGTCACTGAGCCAGTCAGAGCCCTGGTGTGGGCAGGTGCCCCCCGCCCCCCGCCCCGAGGCATCCAGGGCTGGCTCTCCTCTGTGAAGTCCTACTCCCATTGGACACTGGGAAGGGCCTGGCATGACCTCCCCCTCCAAGCCCCAGCTAGTCTTTGGCCTTGGGTAGAGCCAGCGAGGCCAGAGTAGGCAGCTCCAGGAGTGGGGAAGGGCAAGGGCTGGAAGTGGCATAGCCATGGCCTTCATGAGGTCACAGCCTCGCCCTTGGGCAGAGCCCAAGCATGTCCTCATACTCTGCCCTGCTCTCGGGCCAGCCCGGCCTGGCAAGGAGCAGACTGCAGACCTGCAGGATGCATGAGGGAAAGTTCTGCCCCCCTGCCACTTTCGGGAAATAGCATCTGGAGGGAGAAGCCAGGAAAGTGCATTTTCTTTTTTTTTTTTTTTTTTAAGATTTTATTTATTTTTTGAGAGAGAGAAAGAGCCCAGGAGTGGGGGGAGGGGCAGAGGGAGAAGCAGACTCTCCACTGAGCAGGAAGCCACCGTGGGACTGGATCCCAGGACCCCAGGATCATGACCTGAGCCCAAGGCAGATGCTTAACTGACTGAGCCACCCAGGCGCCCCAGAAAAGTTCATTTTCATTGGGTTGGATTTGGGAGTGGGAAGTCAGTTCTTACTGGATGTTCTTTTTGGCAGGACTTTTTTTTTTTTAAGATTTTATTTATATTTGACAGAGAGCACAAGCAGGAGGAGTGGCAGGCAGAGGGAGAGGGAGGGAGAAGCAGGCCCCAAGGATTGTCAGGACATTCTTACTGATTTTGTACAGTGCACATGGCACAGGGCTAGCCCTCAAAGGTTGCTCAAGGAGTGTTTGCTCCCTGAATGAATGAATGAGTGAGTGAGTGAGTGAATGGGTGGGTAAATGACAGCCACCTCAGAACGGTTCTCCCAGAGGCAGGGTCTTCAATTTATTCCTCTCAGTATTGTTCTGCCCAACGCAGGCCTCACACGCTGTCCGTGAATGTTTATGGGATGAGTAAGTGGCCTCCTGGGAGCCCCTCCTCCTCCTTCCCGTCCTCACCTCCTTCCCTGTGATCCCAGCCCCTGCTGGAGTAGAATCAGAGTGGATTTGGGCACTGCGGAGAAGCAGGGCTTTGCCTTGGCTCCTTCCTGACCAGCTGCCCGGGAGCTGGGGGCTGAGGGCACCCCACCACCACAATGGAGCCGAGGGTGGGGGCCGCACATGTGTGAGGCTGAGGGTGCAGTCTTCTGGTTGGGGTGACACCTAAAAGCTGTGTGACCTTGTGCAGATTACTTCCCCTCTCTGGCCATTTCCTAATCTGTGAAATGGAGATAAAAACAGAACCCACCACAGAGGCTGCTAGGAAGCAGCGGTGAGGTATGACGGACAGGATGCACGCGGGACGCAGCACAGAGGGAACATTCGATAAATGGGCAGCGCTATTATTAGTACTAATGTGTGCATGGTTATTGTGAGCAACCCCTCCCACTGGCTGGGGGCTTCCCAAGGACCCCTGCAGCCAGACAGGCAGGGAGAGATGACAAAAGGCAGGCAGGGCCAAAGGCCCCAATTCCCTGTTCTTTTAATAAAAATAAAGACAGCCTTTAGACATCCTTCTCCTATGCATTGTTCTGCCGAGGCAAGCAGCACAGACTCAATTCCTCCTCAAACTTGGAAAGTTCCTTCCTTTCTTTCCCCTCCCCTGTCACATTTCCTTTATCTAAATCCTCAGCCATGAAAGGGCATATCGACAGCTGGGGGCGTTATCTGGTGGAGGGGACCTTTTCCTAGGGGTGCCTCTGAGATAAGACGTCTTATCAGCCCCCACGTCAGGAATGATGCCAAAGCATTCTAATCATTGAGGCTTGCGACATTTTCTCCCTCCCTCCCCCATCCCCTTTTTTTATTAAAGTCACAAAAGACCTTGGGGCTTATAAACAGCCTGATTTGCAGATAGGGTTTCAAAATGAGCAGCGTTCCCGGATGGTCCCCGGCTGGGGGAGTCATGAGTCAGGGTGGGGCCTCAGAGGAGCTGGCTTTCTGCAGATGGGATGATGCCAAGCAGAGAGGGGGCAGGGTGGGGTCACGGGAAGAACATGAGTGTTTTACGCGCCTGCCCCATTCCTGTTCCCAGCTTGCTGTGTGACGTTTCCCAGGATGCTTGGCTTCTCTGGGCCTTGGTCACTTCGTCTGACAATAAGTGATTCATTGATTCAGCCAGTCATTCAGCACCTATTTATTAAATGATTACTCTTTGCCAGGCACTGGGAGAAAGAGATAAATATGACATGGTCCTTGCCCCTGAGAAACTCACAGTCCAGTGGAGAGAGACAGACATGAAAATTGGCAGTTACCACTTGGTGTGATTAAGACTGTGAGGGGGGATGCCCAGAGGAAGGACAGCTGAGCCAGAGTCTGAGTTAAAATGGACTGGGGTGGCAGTGCTGTGGGCACATGGACCAGCACGGGCAAAGGTTTGGGGGTGTGGGGCAGCCGGTTGGAGGGAGGGCTAGAAGGGCTGGCCGGGTTAGACAAAGAAAGTTGGGCTCTGTTCTGGGGTTAGAGGGGGTCTGACTCTGTCCTGTTGTAGATGGTTGGGATGATGTGGGAACTGGTGGTAACCCACTCATCACTGTGCTAGGCTGGCTCCTGTCCCCTCCCACACTGACCCCCCCCCGACCTGCTCCAGCAGCAGGGCACAGGGTTCCTGAGAAAATGAACAGTGAATTGGGATTAGAGGCACAGAGAGAAAAACCTCTCTCCTTCAAGTGAAGATGGTCACTTGGGCTGTGGGGACTCCAGAAGCCAGTGATGAAATGATGCAGGCTGTTGTACTGAACTGAGGCCTGAACGTGGGTCCTGTCTCTTCCGGGGGAATCTTCTGTCATTCCCTGAGCTGGTGACCTCTCGGCTCCCAGAACTGCTTAGGTGTCCACCATCGGAGCACTCTGAAAACCAGAGCCCCACTGAGAGGGCAGCTGCTGAGGTCCAGAGAGGCCCCAGATTAGGCAACCTGCCCCTCACCCTCAACAATTACAGCCCCCAGCCTGCCTCATTCAGCTGCAAAGCATGCTGGAATGTGTGGCCCATGGGGAGTTGCAGGGGAGGACCTGGACAGGGGCTGAGCTTCTTGGGCCCCTGGCACCCAGTGAAAGGCAAGAAGTGAGGAGGACCTGCAGGGGTTGGGGGCGCGGTGCTGGGCATGGTCAGGATGCTGATGGATAATGACCTGGGAGGGATCAGAGGCTCCCTTGGGGTCACACAGTGGGCACTGGGGCAGGGGTATGTAGTTTCCAGATTTCCAGCCCAGCCCTGGGGGCTACCCGCTGGTGAGGGGGTAGGCTTATCTAGCCACTGCCTGCTGGGTGGCCCTGGGCGGGGTGCTAGCTCTCTCTGGCTTGGATTTTCCCATGTGCAGGTGGAGAGGAGGTTCACCTGCGGCTGGCCGGCCTTCTCGGGCTCTCCCCTCTGTCCCCCACACCCTGTGTCAGAGCGGTGAGAGATGGACGCGGGGCCAGGCCGGCGTATCGAGGGGAGGGGCTGCGCTGCCGGCCCCTTACCTCGCAGGCGCGCACGCGGTTGCGCGTGACCGTGGACAGCCTGCATGTGCACGCGAGGGCGCCAGGGGGCGCGGAGGGGCGCGGCGCTGTGGGTACGGGTGGACGGCGGCGTGCCCATCTCGGCAGATGTACGTAGTGCGCGTGGACGGCGTCTTGCCCACGTGTCGCCAGGTGTCCGAGCGGCACAGTGTGTGTGCGGCTCTGTCCTAAAGGGCCCAGGTCCCCTGTCCCCGAAGAGTGGTGCCTCCTTCCCTCTGTCAAGGGCTTTCATCCCTGCAATAAACCCCACTTCATTCCCTTTTTAAACTGTGTAATTTCTGCCTGATTGTAATGGTATATTTTAAAATTACCAGAAATCAAAGCCGGCAAGTGGATAGCGCAGCTCTGACTGCATCGTGGCTGCATTAAGGCTGGCGATTGGGGGGTGGGGGTGGGGGTGGGTGAGAACCATCTCCCCTCCCCCATCCACCCCCCTACTTTTTTTTTTTTTTTTTTGAGACAGTAATAGGAGAAAATTGGTTTTGAAACTGAATAAAAGTCCCTTTCAGAGTAAATCATTTCTTTCAGGGTACCTTTGCTGAAAGTAAAATAGAGCATAATGAAAGGTGGTTACGTGATTGTCTTTCATTTACCGAGAGGTCAGGACAGACAGGAGGCTGCAACCGTCTCGGGGAAATTCAAGATTGGAATAATTGCGCCGTAACAAGGAGCTTGTTGTGAAATTAGTATCTTAAGAAAGTAGTGAAAAAAGCCTTTTCCTCATGAATACTTCATTATTAGAAGAAAGCAGCAGAATTTAAGGGCTCCAGACACCTGTTTAGTATTAAATAACTCCCCTTTCTTCCCCTTAAACATCCCCCCAACCCCTCCGCCCACGTCTTTCTTCCTTTTTTTAAGAACTGGCAGGAGGATTGAGCTGGCCCAGCTTGGCTGCTCAGGACACTTGTGGGGGTGGGTTCGGGTCGGGCTGGGTGGACATCAGGGCTGTCTGGCTGCTGGTTCTGGCTCCTTACCTGGAAGAGAGGAAGGGAGGGGCCCTGCAGAGAAATCCCCGCCCTCTCTTCATGGCCTCCAGGGCAAGCCCCAGCTGGCCTGTGTTCACCTTGCCCCATGTTCACCTTGCCCCATAGGGGCTCTGCGTTCTGGGAACCCTGGTGGCCCTTGGGACCTCGGCTCAGGCTCAGCACTGCTCAGGGTTGGAGACTGCATTCTCCCAGGGATGCCTTCCTGGATATCTCCCTGTAGGGGTGCTGTGAGAATGCTCGAGAACAACACTTCAGTACACTGGAACACCCATACGCCAAATGGCAGTTCATGGGCGCCCCACCCCCACCCCGTGTAGCTTCCAAAGATGACCACATGGCGTCTTTGCTCTCCATGAGCTCAAAACTGAAGAGCAGGGACAGACCCACTCACAGGTGGTGACAGGAGAGCCACAGGCCACGCCTGGCTGGAAGGGCAACCTGCTGAGGAAACAGGGAGGGGGTGAGGATCTAACCAGGCCCGGGGGCGTCGGGGCAGCCTCTTGGAGGAGGTGACCCACACACACAGTGCGCAGGGCCAGGGCATGTGGGACCGGTCAGTTCTGGCCCTGGCACGGTGGAAATCCACCACTCGAGATCTGGATTCTTTTCCTTTCTTTCCTTTGGTGCCTCTAGGCCTCAGCGTCCTCATCTGTCAGATAAGGGAGAAGGGGTATCTGCTTTGAAAGTCTCCAGTGATCTGCTGGGTAGTGGGGAGGCTGCTGGAAGTAGCCTGGGGAAGTGGGAGGCAGGCACGGAGCAGCCCGAGTGACAAGCACCTCATCTCTCTCCTCACAGGGACCCTGCTGCTCGGTGTGCCCCACCGCGGGCCCCCAGCTCCGCCATGCTGGCCTGTCTCCAGAGGACCCAGAACCCACCGGGCCAACACCTGGCCTGCCCGAGCAAGAGCCTGGAGCTCCGAAAGTGTGAGTGCACGCCCTCCCCCTGCCCATGCCTCTCCAGCCCCCGCCCCTGTCCCCTGCCTCTGCCCACAGAGTCCACACCCAGTTTTTCTCTCCTCAGGCCTTTGTGGGGCAGATCCCAGCAGGGAATGCCACCGGAACCCCAGAACATCCACCCACCACAATCCTGCCCAGAGCTCTCCGTGGTCTAGGCCTTTGCCTGTGCTGTACCCCCTCCCCCACAGTGGCACCCACCCCCTTTGGCTGATTCCCATGGAGTGTGACCTCCTTCCCAGGAGTCCCCTCGGACCCCAACCCCAGCCCCCTGCCTGGGACCCCACGATGCACCATGTCTGTCTCACCTACCATGATTTTCTGGCACTGTTGGCAAAGAGGACAATGTGGAAGCACATAGTCCTCAGTGATATCCCAGCTTGGGGCCTGATTTGCTGTGTGATCTTGGGCATGTCTTTCCCCTCTCTGGGCCTTGCTTTTTCAGTGTGTCAAATTAGGGAGCTGGACTTGGTGATCTCCAGGGGTCTGTCTTCCTTGACCATCTAGGACAGGAATACCAAACCCTCTGATCTGATTTTTTTTTGGCCACAATAGAGTCTTTTTTGTAATTTGAAGTATTTGGAAACATTTGAAAATCAGGGAGATTTGCATAATAATCTGGATTTATAATGTCTCTTGAAAAAAAAAAATCAGAGGATCTGGTAACATAGGCCTGGGTTCTTAAACTGCAGCTCTCAGTTAGAAATGAACTTCAAAGGGGACAGCTATCGGGGCACACCTGGGTGGCTCAGCCAGTTAAGCGTCCGACTCTTGATTTCAGCTCAGGTCATGATCTCCGGGTTATGATCTCAGGATTGTGAGATCGAGCTCCATGTTGGCTCCACGCTGGGCATGGTGGAGTCTGCTTAAGAGTCATCCCCCCCACTCTCACCCCCTGGCTCATGTGCGTGCGCTTGCTCTCTCTGTAAGAAAAAGGGTAGGGGGACAGCTAGCTCCCTGTTGGTGCTGTCCTATAGCACGAGATTGGTTGCCCTTCATCATTGTGCTTTTACACTGTTGCTCTTTCTCCTTTCTTAATAGGTGTTTATAATTTTTTTTTTTTTAGATTTTGAGAGAGAGAGGTGTGAATAAATCTACAAGATAAACTTCTAGAAAGGGAAATACTGGGTCAAAGTTCTCTGCCTTTGTACTTTTGATAGATGTAGTCTGAGGAACATCTTGAGATGACTCTGGGTGAGACAGCCTGTTTGCCCACACCCTCACCCTCACAGCATGGTATCAGACTTCTAGGCTGGGTCACCTCATCAGTGAAAGTAGGATCACAGTGTGGTTTTAAGTTTAACATGAATGAGGATGACTATCTTTTCATGTTGGGGCCATTTGTTTTATCTTTGAACTTATTCATCTCCTTGGTCCGTTTTTTCAATTGGGTGGTTTTTTGTCCTTATTGAATTATAGGAGCTCTTTGTATATTGCAGAATTAGACCTCTGTCATCTGAATTGCATATGGTTTCCCCAATTTATCATTTGTCTTTGATTCTGCCATGTCTTTGTGAAGTGAAATCTGTATTTCCTTTTAGGGCCTTTGGATTTTGTGTCATACTTAGAATGTCCTTCCTCATGCTGAGATTTTTTTTTTTTTTTTTAAAGTTCCCCAGGCTTGCTTCTAGTTTTTTTATGGTTTAATTTTTTAAATACATGGTATAAAGTGTGAGGTATGGATCCAAGCATATGCAAGTCATTAGGGCAATGCTGTTTTAATTGTTAGAGTTATAATACATTCAAAATTTTAACAACTTTATTGAAATAGAATTCATATACCATAAAACCCACCCATGTGACGTGTACAATTAAGGGTTTTTAGTATATTTACAGAATTTTGTATCCGTCACCCTAGTCATTTTTAGAACATTCTTATCACCTCAAGAAGAAATCCCTTACCCTATTCTGGACTTTCCTAAGAAGGGAACCCTGTAGCATGTGGTCTTTTG
This sequence comes from Mirounga leonina, assembly GCF_011800145.1. NCBI lineage: Eukaryota > Metazoa > Chordata > Mammalia > Carnivora > Phocidae > Mirounga > Mirounga leonina. Next base: position 16,965,590 of record NW_023270436.1, on the reverse strand, counting down.
CAACTGGCTTCTTTCACTTAGCATGTTTTCAAGGTTCCTTTGCATTGTATCATGCACATAACACCTTTTAATATTTGGTGGTGCTTGTTGTTCCTTGTTAGGCCCCCCACCCTAAATTTCTAGAAGTGAAAATTGGCTATTTTTCTGCCTGAACTATAGAATCAACTCATCTGGGTAAGAACAAAAATCCTGTTGTTTTTTTCTGGGCTTGCATGAAATTTATAATTCAGGAAGAAATTTTTTTATGTTGATGCCCTCTAGGACCATCAGTTTGTTCAGACTTTTGTGTGTCTCTGGGAATGTTTTAATATTTGCTTCATCTAGATCTTGCATATTTTAAAAGTTTAATTCTGGGTAGTTACCCCCTTTTTTTGGCTAGTGTTTTCTTCCTGAAATGGAGGTTATTTATATAAAGGCTATTAACTCCTGCCCCCTTACTGAATTCTTTTATTGTTTGTAATGGTTTTTCCATTTGGTTTCTTAGATTTTCCAGTTACTCTATTTTATCATGTGCAAATGATAACCTTACCTCCTACTTTGGAAGTTTTATACCTTAATTTCTTTGTCTTACTTAATAGTGTTGGCTGCGATCCTTGGAACAATGAAAAATAATGGTGATAATGGACACTCTTGCTTCATTCCTGACTTTAATGAGAAGCTTTTAGGATGTCCCCATTCATGCAAAATGCTGGTTTCAGGGGCAGATGTTTTATCAGGTTAAATAAGTGTCTGAGTATTCCTGTTTTATTAAGAATTTTTAAAAATTAAGAATGGAAGTTGAAGCTTACCAAAAGCCTTTTCAGTGTCTATGAAGACAATGTTTTTTTCCTTTAATCATGTAATAGGAATAATGATAGAAGATCCCTTTACATCAAACTATCCTTGCATTCCTGGTTGAATCCCAGTTGGTCATGGTGAATATTTCAATACAGTGCTGGATTGGCTTGGCTACTTAGGGGTTTTGCCGCAGTTTCATCTGTGAGATTAGTTTTCAGTTTTTTGGAACAATTTTTGTTGGGTTTCATGATCAGTGTTATGCTTGCCTCATAAAGAAAATGGAGGCTTCCCTCCTTTCTCTATGCTTTGTGATAGTTTAAGTAGAAATGGATTATCTGTTCTTTAAAGATTAGTTGATCCTCCATGAAACAGTCTGGGCCAGTGCCTTTCTTTGGGGTGGGAGCTCTTTGATTCTTCCATAATAATTGATCCGTTATAATTGTTCTACTGCTCCTTGAATGAGTTTGGTAAATTATGTCTGTCTAGAAAAGTATTCATTTTATCCAGCTGTCAAATTTACTTGCATGAGGTTGAACAAATTAATTTACCGTTTTTAAATGATTATTTCATCCTTATTTCTTGTACATTTTGTGCTTCCCTCCCCAAACCCATTCCCCATTTTTCTTGATTAGGTTAGTTAGCTAAGAGGTTACCAACCTCCCCTCCCCAAAGATCCATCTTTGAAATCTATTAGTAATTACCCTTTTCTGCCTTCTAATTTATTAATTCATGCTTTTATTAGTATTTAAATCTTCTTTGTACTTTCCTTGTTTCTTAAAAAATTTTAGTGGCTTCTTTATACTGATAAACAAGAAAAAAATATTAAAGCTATGAATTCTCCGAGCACTGCTTTAGTTGTGTCCTATAGGTTCCAATAGAAGGTATTTTTATCATTATTTTTAAAATCTCTTATAATTTAATTTTTTTTCTTTGACCTACGGCTCATTTGAATTCCACCTATCCACTCAGGTAGTAGGTGCTTTTGTAATTCATTATCTCTAGTTACAATGCATTATGATCAGAGAATGTTGTCCATGATTTCTTTTTTGGACTTAAATTTTTCTTTGTGGTGTAATCAGTTTTTGTGAGTTTTGTGACTTTTCAAATGGCACTTGGAAAGAAGTGTGGCTATTTTGGGGATTCAAAGTTTGGTGTATACAAATTATATCTCCCCCATTAATTATGTTAGTTATGTCTTCCATATCCTTGCTTATTACCTGTCATGGATGGAGAAATGAATTAGACACCTACTACTCACCTGTTCCCAGTCTATCTCTTCTTGCAGCATCTACAGCTGTGGCCTTTTAACACGGAGATAGTAATACTTTAAATCTTTATAGTGAATTGCGTCTTTCTTGGCCATACTTAATATGATGGTAACCTCTGCTTTTTTGATTCACATTTTCCTTGAAACTTTACCAATCCTTTCATTTCAACCTTTCTAAATTACTTGGTTTAGATGTGACTCATATACCATAGAGCTGGATTAAGCTTTGTGAGAAAATCTGAATGGCTTTTTAAAATTTTTTGAATGTTTTAGCCCATTTACATTTATTGATATGACAGGTGTCTGATCTATTTTGTGCTTTATTTTAATTGCTTTGAAAAGTCTCTCTCGGGGCACCTGGGTGGCTCAGTTGGTTAAGCATCTGCCTTCAGCTGAGGTCATGATCCCAGGGTCCTGAGATTGAGCCCTGTGTCGGGCTCCCTGCTCACTGGGGAGTCTGCTTCTCTTGCTCACTCTCTCAAATAAATAAAATCTTAAGAAGTCTATCTCTATGTGATCTGTGCTGCACTGTGTACCCACTAATCATAAAGAAGGTTGTTTTTGTTCTAGTGCTGTAACTTTAAATAATACCCTGATCTCTATTTCTTTGGAACAGTATCTATTACTGTCCCTAAAATGAACAAAATGATGAAATCAATGTATTTCCTTTTGCTCCCTACATTTTCTTAGAGTTCACCTCTTCATTACCTGACATTGGTTTCTTTTTTAAGATTGATTTATTTTAGAGAGTGAGCAAAGCAGGAGGGGCAGAGGGAGAGGAAAAAAGAATCTCAAGGAGACTCCACACTGAGCCCAACGCAGGGCTCAACACAGAGCTTGATGCGGAGCTCTGTCTCACGACCCTAAGATCACAACCTGAGCTGAAATCAAGAGTCAGACACTTAACAAAGCCTGTGCCACCCAGGTGTCCCTACCTGACATCAGTTTTAAATATCTTTTGGAGCATCTGGCTAGCTCAGTCGGTAGAGCATACAACTCTTGATCTCAGGGTTGTGAGTTCGAGCCCCAGGTTGGGTGTAGAGACTACTAAAAAAAAATAATCTTAAAAAAATATATCTTTTGATCCCAACTATTAAATATGAGGATATCTATGTACTTCTACTTCCATTCCTCTCTTTCCCCTTCCCAACCTTCTGTTATTAGTGATACCATTACTCTGTTCCCAGGACTTGTAATGTTGGTTACATCACCACAGTCCCACAGTTATTTCAGTCTGTCTCCCAGAGAAAATAGGGTCAGTGCTCACCACCAATCCTTGCACCTTAGTTTCCCATCATCCAGTTAGTCCATGGGTGTATGGCTTAAGGCCTCAAGTGACCAGCATTCCAGCAGTTCCCCCAAGTTCAGAAAGGTATATCTTGTCGACTTTCTGCTTGAATGAGTGAAAAATTATCCCTGGGTCACTTTGTTTCCTTGAGGATCTTTGTAGACCATATTCTGTTCTCCTCTAATGTTGAATGTTGCCATGGAGTTGAAGCCTGATTTTTCCGTCTTTAGATTTCACTTTGATCTTTCCATGTCTTTCCGGTTACTACTTTTACTAGCATGTGTCTTGGGGTTGACCGTTCAGAGTCTCTTTTTTCCAGAACACAGTACCATGCCCTTTTGACAGGCAGATCCGAGGCTTGTATAATTTCAGTTTCCTTCTTTGGAGACTGTAGTTAAGCAAAGATTGTCTGTCTTTTGCCTGTCTTCCTTTTCACTTTGCTCATTTTTTTTTTTTTTGCACTTTTTGTTTTCCTTGTACATTCCATTTTCCCGTTTTGCTTTTATAAGTTTTTTCTTCTACTCTTGTATATCTGCTTTGTGTTTTTGTTTTATAGAAACAATTGTTTACAAAGTTTTTTCCCCTCACAATGAAATATTTGGCTATAATCTTCATCTCGTCTGTGGCTACATTTTTCTGATGGGAAGTGGGGTTTCTTAATTTTTTTTTGCCAGCCGTTACTTAGGCTTTGCCTTTCTCATTTTCCTTTCGATTAAATACCATGCTGGTTCAGTTTTATTACTTGTCTCTGGAGGAGGTGAGTTTTTCTCAGCCCAGCTATTTCCCTCCAGTTGCCTCAGAGACAAACCAGTTCCTACAAGTATGGCTTATTCATGGGATTTCTTTTTAGCCCTACCTTCTTTGATTTTCAGAACCAAGTGGGCCCAGGGAAGGTCTATAACCAGCTGATGCATCCCTGGTTTCACTGAAGCAAAGAAGGGGGTTTAGATTGGTACAGGGTGTATCCATCACAGTTGGAAGTGTATGCTGCTGGTTTTTTCCGAAATGCACAGCTATGGCACTCTTTCTGTTTCCTCCCTCAGCCCCACTTGATCTCTGTTGCTTTGGGCAGCCTGTCTACCTGCTGTTGTTTAGGGATTTAGCGGTCTCCTAGTTTTGCCAAAAAATGGAACTTGTGTTTTTGTTCCATGTTGCTTCTGGGGTATTTGCAGAAAGAGAAGGTATTATATCAACATTCATCAAAATTGAGGTTCTTCTGCTGGTGTTCTTTCAGAGATAGGGGTATAGAGAAATATTTGTCTGCCTCATCAAAAACAGGACAATGACAGATAATTTGGTGGGGGGGGGGCTTTGGTTTCAAGGAATATGTTTTTCATGCACAGTTCCCTTCATTCCTTTATATCACCTTCAGGGAGAACATATTCTTGTATTAAATTAAGTACTTCACTGAATAGATTGTCCATGGCACCCAATTCAGAAAGCATGAGAATTTAAAATGAAAACTCTTTCTCAGAGGAAATCAATGTTAAATACCCTTCTGAAAAATACACATGTAGGAGGAACAATAAATACCTTTTGTATAAACATTCATATCCCCCCCACCTCCTTCGTTCCTTGCCTTTTTTCATTACCAATATTTCCCAACAATTACGCACCATCTGATAGAAAGAATGCCCTCATTCTTTTTAACAGCTGCATTGTATTCCATTACATGGATAAAGAATAACATTTTAAACCATCCCTCTGTTGGACATTTAGGTTGTTTCTAGTCTCTTGCTATTCGGAACAGGGCTGTAATGAATCTTTGTACATCTATGTGTATTTGTGCAAAAAAAAAATTCTCCCAGGGTGGACTTACTGGCTCAGAGGATCTGTGTGTTTTAACTTATGCCGCCGGCTAGAGGCAGGGGCTGGGCACGATGGCCCGGACGAGTCCTTCCTTCCTGCTCCAAGGCTTGAACAAGACAGTGTGGAGGGCCACCAAGGACGTCCTGCTTCTCCAGCTCAGTCAGGCCCTTTGACATCTTTGCACTTATTGGAAAAGACAGTGACTCTGCCTGTAATTGAAGAGCACAGGAAAGAGGGAGGCAGGAAGGGAGATAAGCAAATTGAATTGGGTGCCCGGTTGCCAGTCAAGGCCTGGACACTTGGCAGAGGAGGCTCCTGCCCTTTCCTCCTGGGCATGACTCTGGGGCAGTCAGGCCTTAGGCAGACCCTCCTGTGCCTGTGGCCTTTGGGCAGAACTGAGACGGACAGGGCTCTCCCTGAGCTTTCTGACCAGACCATCGGCTGTGCTGCATTTCTCACCCCAGGAGAAAGGTCTCAACTGGGCCATGTGTACTGTCCTTGGACAAGTTGGTCAGCTTTTTAGGGCCAGTGTTCTCACTTCTGTAAAGCAAGGGGTCGGGTCAGGTGGATCTAAGAAGCCATCCAGCTCTGACCACCTGTGACAATAATGTCAAAAGCCTGGTCGAGGGAAGATGTGATGCCCAGTCTGAGATGCCCTCCCTCCATTCCTTATAAAATGGCATCAGAGCATCCTGCCTCTACACAAGGCTACACAAGGCATGGCAACCACATAGGCCCAGAACATGGCCAGCAAACCGGAAATGGCTGCAATGTCCCTCTGTGGGGCCTGAAGTCAGGCAGGTGGAGGAGCCAGGAGTGGGGGTGGCCCTGTGTCCAGGAGCCTGGGCAGCTGGAATAGGTGACCAGAGAAAGTGACCCGGAGAGAAAAGGGAAAAAAAGATGTGTGTGTGTGTGTGTATGTGTGTATGCGTGCGCACGCACGCAGTGGGGTCCATTTCCCCTCCCCTACCTCAGGCCTAACTTCTTGGGCCACTCCCAGCTGGCCAGAGTCCCTGGGTCCCAAACAGGACCTACTGATACCTGGGACAAAAGCATGTTTTTCTCAGCTGCTCAGGACCTTCCCTGCTAATAAATATTTGACTTTCTCATCGTGGTGTTGATACATAAACTTGGAGTCCGCACTGCTTTAAGTATAATACGGCTGTGCAGAGAGCCCCAGAGAGGCACTGTGAGGGTTTGGGGGTGGCATTCAGGGATCTGCCATCCAGGAAGGGAAGAGCTGAGGCAGCTACCCCAGGAGACTGATGTGAGCTGCCACCCTTGCTCTGCCAGGCCTCGGGTAAGCGGCACAGCATCTCTGAGCCTCAGACTACCCTTCTGCAGGCCCACCCTGCCTTCCTTCCCATGAGCCCCCAGGGCAAAGGCTTGGAGACAGAGATGGTCCGGGGGGTCAAATCCTGGCTGTGCCCCAAATGGGGCATATGTGTGGTCTTGGACAAGGAGTGACTGGCCGGCTCTGGGCCTGTTCACTGTGATGGGAGGGTAAGAACAAGAGAGAACCCCCAGGGCCTGGTTGCAGACCCAAACACTTCACCTGCCCCACCTCCCCCCAGAGAGTGGGAGCCTCCCGCCCCGCACTCAACAAAGGGACAAAAGGTTTCCAGCCCACTCCCTCATCTTCATGGGAGGAAGGGCTTGCTAACCCCGGAGGAGCAGGGAGAGGCTCTTCTCCCCCGTTCCCACCCCTCACCCACCAACCTTGACCCCAAAAGGCTGGAACGGCAGCCCCACGAGCATTCCTGCAGGTGCAGCTGCTTCCACTGACACTAATAAAATACGGAAGAAACAAAGCAATTTAAAATTCCAATAAAATTAAAAACAAACCTCTAGTAGCAGATTCAATTATGAAGCTGTTGCTGAGTGCAGCCTGGGGACAGAAGGAAGGTCCAGTCCACCCCCACCACAGGAACCATGCCTAGGAGGGGACAGAAGCTCAGAGATGAAGGGCTGGGAGAGGGCCAGATGGGGTCAGTCCCCTATGATTTAACAAATAAAAATCAGCTCTTACACTAGGAAGGAAGGCAAACTTCCTCTGCGACAGAGCATCCACGAGTAACCCACCACAAACCAACCTGAGGGTTGCTAAAATCAGAGCCAGACAAAGATCCAAATCACTGCCTTCCCACCGTGCACAGAGGTCGTGGCCGGCTCAGTGAGACAGAGAAAATAAACAAGCTATAAGGCTTAGAAAGAAGTGAAACTAGCTGCATGGAAACCCCAAAAGAATTCAGCAAGAGTGCAGATATAAGGCCGACATACAAACACTGCCGTGTTCCCCTGCGCCAGGAGTTGGCAAACATTTCCTGTAACTTTTCGGGTATTTTCATCCCTGCAGGCCATACAGTCTCTATGGCAACGTACTCAGCTCGGCCATGTGGTAGCGCGGAAATGAATCGGCGTGGCTGTATTCCAATAAAACTTTATTTACAAAAGCAGGCAGCAGGCCAGGCTTGGCCTAGATGTGGTGGTTTGCTGGCTCCTGCTGTATACCAACTACAAAGAGCTGGAAATTACATTTTAAAAAAAGATACTATTACCAATTTTTTTTTTTTTTTTGGAAACAGCTTTCCGTGTACGGTAACACATACCACACACTCCATCCATCCAGAGTGTACTGGTGAATACTTCGTAGTGTGAATTCACAGGGTTGTGCCACGATCACCACCATTAAGTTTCAGAACATTGTCTCATCGCCAAAACAGAAAGGCCACACCCATGAACAGTCAGTCCCCATTTCTTCCGGACTCCTGATATTCAACTTGCTCACCCACTGTCTCTGCATTTGCCTGTCTCGGACATTTAGGATAAATGCAATCCTACAATGTGCGGCCCTTTGTGTTTGGCTGTTTTCATTTCCTATGTTTTCGGGGTTCAGCCCCCAAGTAGCTTGTGCCCATACGTCATTCCTCGTCATCACTGAGTAATTTTCCCTTGCATGGCTACATGTTTTCTTTACCATGTGCCCACGGACGGAGGTGTGGGTTGCTCCACCTTTGGGAGCGATCCTGAGTAATGCTGCTGTGAATGTTTGTGTACAAGTCTTTGCGGGGACATAGGTTTTCATTGGTCTCGCGGGTAAACCCAAGAGTTGCGTTGCGTGGGCACGTGGCCATTCTCCGACTCTTTGAGGAGCTCCCAGAACAGTCCCCGGAGCAGCTGTGCTGTTGTGTGCGCCCGCCGGCCACAGGTGAGGCACCAGTTCCTCCACATCTTCACCGAAACTTAACCACCCAGCTTTCTGATCCCAGCCATCCCCCTGGCTGGGAAGTGGGATCTCACTGTGGTGTTGACTTGTGGGGGAGTGTTCTGATGACTAATTCCAGCTCTTTGTTGGTTATAGGTCTGTTTGGATTTTGTTTCTTCATAAGTCAGACAGGTAGTTTGTGTCTTTCTAGGAATTGTCCATTTTATCCACGTTACGGTATTATTATGTTAAGAAACTAAAATAAATTGGTGAAAGAGGTAAATGACATTTGTGGAGAAAAGCGTATTCAGTGATATTTTTTAAAGACCTAAATAAACGTAGATATACGCCCTGCACATGGACAGAGATTTCAATAGGGGGAAAATCAATCCAATCCTTACATCCTGACCATTTGTGTGTGTGTGTGTGTGTGTGTGTAACTTGAAAAGCTGACTTTGAAGTTGATAAGAACAAAAGGCCAAGAATGGGCAAGGTGCTTCTGACAAAGAATGTAAGTGTAGGGGACCAGACTAGTACTGCTCTGGCTTAAGGCTGAGGTGGTGGGATCAGCACGGGGACAGAGGGAGCCAGGGCCTGGAGCAGAACGTCTAGACACGGACCAGTGTGCATGTGAGCTCAGTTTGGGACAAAGCAGAAGCTGCAGATCTCTGGAGATGGACATACAGTGCTAGGACCCTGGTTATCCACATGGAATGAATGACATTGGAGCCCTACCTCACACCACACACAATGAGGACTTTCAGACAGACTAAAAATCTGGTACCATGCGATGCAAAACCATATCATTCTTTGAAGCAAATGACGGGGAATATCCATCAGGAAGGATTTGCAAATGGAAAGAGGGGGAAAAAGCACAAATAAAGGAAACAAGTTGGAACACATTAAAATTAAAAACTGCCGCTCAGCAAAATGCACCATTAAAAAAAGTCAAGACTAGCCAAAGATTGAGAGGGGGTGTCTGCAGCACCAATAATGGACCAGTATCCAGAACAGCCAGCCAGGGATGTGACTGCAGAGAGCGAGAGCGAGAGAGCAATGCGGAGGGGCAGGGGGTGGGAGGGGGCCGGGTGCATGGGGAGGGAAGGGTAGATGAGTCAAACCCACGTGGTTGTGGATGGAGACAGAGTGGGTATGTATGTGGCCACAAGGAGGGGAGATGAGGCAGCAGTTCCAAGGGGCACCAGGCAGGCAGCAGTCAGCGAGCTGGGCACAGGGAGACCGTGAGCAGTAGGCTCTCAGAGGCCAGGCAGGGAGCAGGTAAGAGAAACTGAGACACACGTGAGGGGCAGGAAGGTCAGGCTGGGTGAGGGATTAAAGTCTGCCCAGCCCAGCCCGCAGGGCCCCCTTGGGCACTCCAGGGTGTGGAAGGCGTGTGTGGATGCACGTGTGAGCCTGTGAGCACCTCCCCGTCTCTGCGTACAGGACAGCCCTCAATATCCGGGCACCTGTGAGTCCACACGCGTGCCCCTAAACATCTGAGCATGTGTACGTGTGAGCCTGCATGCATGTGCACACACGTGGCTGGAGAATGAGAGCATCCTTCCTGCAGTGCCCAGTGATCACCGCCACCCTGCACTGCCTAGTCTGGTCCAAAAAGAGCTAGAAGGCAGGCAGCCAGCCTTCTCTGAGCACCCACCCAGGTACCAAGATTTCTGACACGCGTTCTCTCACGGAACCCCCAGTCTGTTCTCTTAGGGCAGGTGGGGGCCAGGGAGCTGCGTCACCCCCCTGAAGGCACCCTGCTGGTGGCTGGGGCACCTGGATTCACACCCCGTTCAGCGGGCTGGGGGCAGGTCAGGGTTTTTGGCAGCCACCCTCGTCCCTCCCCCCCAGTCCTCCCAGTGCAGGCCGGAGGACAGCTGCATCTGCCCTGGCCCAGCCGCCTTCCCCACCTCCCCCACTTCCTGGGCGGCCTCATTAGGGATTCTGCTGGTGCCACCAGCTAATTAGTGTCACGTTAATTGAGCATTCAGGAGGCTGCCACCTCCAAGGGCAGAGTGTCAGCAGCAAAGGGGAATTCAGATGCGGACTGCTCCTCCCTGTGGGCTTGGGCCAGGCCCTGTGCTCAGGGACCCCTTGTGCCTTCAATTGCCTGGGACACCCCTCCCCCATTTCAGCAAGGTAACGAGTTTGGTGGCTTCCGGAGCCCGAAGGCAAGGACAAGCAAAATGTGCAACCGCATGAGAAAGAAATGACATTTGCTGAGCACCTACTGTGTGCCTGGCACACCTTTAGTCCTCCTACTCCTCCTAGGGGAAAGCCAGTCAGCTCCATCTTACAGTCCAAAAAAAAAAAAAAAAATCCCAGGTCCCCCAAGGGAACAACTTCTGTAAGAGTGTGTCCACTGGACCGGCAGGAACCTGCCATCAGCTGGATAGTACCTGGAGGGCAGGCATGTGGCCATGGGAGGTGCCTGGGGGCCCACGGAAAACCCCGGAGCCTGGAGCAGGAATTCTGGGCTGGTGTCTGCCCACCGCGCCACCCCCACCCCTGAATCCACCACCATGCCCTCCTCTACCTGCCCCTCGGGGAGCGACTACCACAGGCCTTACAGGGCAGAGTATCGCACGGACTTCGGCCACCTGTGATTTGTCCACCCCTTCTCCCCTCAGAGACGAGAAACTGAGGGTCCCGTTAAGAGGCCTGCCCAAGGTCAGCCCCCGAAAGCGGTAATGCTGCGCGTTGCTCTGCCACGGCCCCACCCCAGCCGGAGTCCTCGCTTTGCATCTGCTCTCCTGCAGAGCCCCCACCCGTCCTCCTGAGCTTCTCCCCTCCTGGCGGGGGGCCGCCAGGGGCCACCAAGTCCCGCTCTCCTGTCTCCCTGTAGCAATATTAAACCCCACTCAAAGGGCTGCTTTTAATTGGCTTAATATACTTATTAATAACCACGTCTCTTTAAGGCACCTGTAAAAGGCCCATAACATTAAACTAATGGCAGGAACAGCTCATCCGCACTTCCAGCCAGCCTTTTAAATCTCCCGACAGGACTCTAATGGGGGCCGTGGGGCAGGGCGGCCCAGCTCGCAGGGTGGGTGCCATGGTTCCTGTGCACGGGAGCCCCTGTTCTCTCTGGCTGCTGACCCCGCAGCCTCCCGGGGGCCTCGGAACAGGGGCGTCACTGGACTCCGCAGCACCTTGCAAGCACCTGCTGTGGTTCCACACTTTTTTTCAAGGGTCAGAGGTGGTGAGAAAGAGTCGGGCTTGCCCTCAGCATTTCACCCAGGAGATAAGGGACAGTTACAGCATGGGGGCCCCAGGACGGGGGAGGGGGTGCAGAGCCCGTCCCCGCAGAGACCCGGAGCATCAGAGGCAGCAGCTTCTTACTCTATTCTCACAGTGCGTAACTCCTGTACGCCAGGCTCTATATGGACGGTTCCACCGGACCCCAGACTCACCAGTCACCACCAGGAGCTGGGGGTTGCAGTGGGCAGAGACGGGGGATTTCCCACCGGGGTGTGGGGGACCGATGGACACAGACCAGATGAGGAGGGTGTCCACAGGTTGTGAGCACAAGGGGGCATCATTCCAGCTGGGCTCTAAAGGACCAGTGGGAATTTGGTTACCAAGGGGAAGCGTGTCAGGGTGAGAGACCTGTCCCGAGCCAGGGCGTCCGTGGTGCGCAGCGACCGAGAGCGGGGGTCCGGGGGACAGATGATGGGGGCTCAGAATCTGGCTCACAAATCTTTTCTGTGCCACCAGAGCTCTTGAACCAGTGGTTCCTCGGGCCACCTCCCACCTGGCAGGTGTACGGTTTGCCCTGCGTGCTGTTCGGAGCACGGCTTTGGGGGTGCGCGCCTCTGGGCCGGGCACAGCCTCCCCACCCACCGCAGTCCCTGCCAGGCCGGTTCCCAGTCCCCCTGTCCTCCAGTACTCAGCAACAACATGCAGGGAGTAGCATTTGCAATCCGCACTTGACACCCTGTTCCCTGAATGTCTCCCCTCCTCTTCTGAAACCCAGGGGACGTCAGAGGGCAGGGCTGGGAGGATCTGGCACCATGCCTGGCCCAGGGCAACGCTCCACCGAGGGTGGCTGTCGGAATGTGAGAGGGGGCCCAGGGACACCGTGGGTGTGTCCAGGGGGTCTGTGGGGAAGGAGGGCTGCAGAGAGAGGTCAGGGTCACATGGCCAAGGCCTCGAATGCCAACCTGAGCGGTTCAGGCTTCACACAAACGGGCTCAGTGGAGGGTGTTACAGAGATGCACCTGGGGGCTTTAGTGAATTCATCACCACCAGCCACCATGGCACCCCGAGGATAGGCCCCTTGATGGCCCTCATAAAAACTCTCCCAAGACCAGCAGCAGCATCCCCATTTTGCCCAAGAGAAAACTGAGGCCCAGAGAGGGGTAGTGGCCTGCCTGAAGCCACACCGTGAGCGGCAGAGCCGGGATTTGAACCCAGACGTCTGTGACTCAGCCCACGCTTGACGCCCCCTCCCCGCCCCGCGCTATGCTGCCTTCTCACAAGGCTGCCAACCCCCCTCCGCGCTCCGCTCAGGAGTAGAGGCAGCCTGACAGTGGCGGGCGCCCAGGCAGGGAGCCAGGGAGGGCCTTGGGCTGCTCAAGGCCAGGGGAAGAGGCGGCAGCTCTGAAGCAGGCGGCATGACGCAGGCATCAAGGGCAGGGCCCTGGGAGGAAGGAGAGCTGCGGGCCTGTCCCCCACCCTAACGCAACACACGGTCCTGGCCAGCCCCTGGCGACTGCAGAAAAGCGCAGAGAATAAAACACCCCCCTCACCAGGCAGGGACACGCTGGCATCTGGGACTTTTCTCTTCAAGTCTTGGCTTGACCCCACCTTCGAGAGGGAAGGAGAGAGACCGAGGGCTCATGGTTACAGCCCCTCTGTAACCTCCTTTCCACAGGCCTGTACTGCACACCTTTGCCCACTTTGTCAGAGCCTTCTAGAACCCGAGTTTTAAGGCCCAGCAAAGCACACTTCTGCTGAGGACCTGCTGGGTACTGTCTCGTGGGGACAGTGAGGACGCTCCCAGGACTTCTTCGTGAGGCCCCTTTATCTGCCCTATTTTCCACCCAGTAGCCTGAGGGATCCCATCAAAACTCAAGGAAGGTCATGTCTCCGCTCTGGTCCCCGCCCTCCAATGCGGAGCAAGAGCCCAGGTCCTCACAGTGCCCAACCCCGCCCACCTTCTACGACACTCTCCTGTAGACTCTGCTTCCCCAGTCCCCTTGGCCTTGGCACTTGCTGTCCCCCGGAGGAGACCGCTCTTCCGTTAGAGAGCCACGTGGCTCTCTCCCTCACTTCGCAGCCTTCCCTCAAAGGCCACGTGATCAGAGACTCCTCCTTCGCTGATCACCGAGTCCACACTAGGCACCCCTCCCCGGGTCTCTCCCTGCCCCCCGTGCCCTGCTGTTTTGCTTACTGTGCTTGCATAACAAACTAACCCTGGATTCAGTGGCCTCCCACAGCCATCTGGTGTGCTCGGAGCACGGACAGGGCACAGTGGGGAGGGCGTGTCAGCTCCGTGACGCTGCCGGGAGCAGGGTCAGGAAGGCCTCTGCTGGCCTGGGAAGACCCGAGCTGGGGGCTGGACTCTTCCGAAGGCTTGCTTCCTATCAGGTGGTGGATGCCGGCGGTCCGCTCAAACCCCCACACGTGGTCTCCATGTGGCCTGGGCTTCCCAGAGCACAGTGGCTGGGTGCCAGGGATGGACACCCTGACAGACCGACACAGAGCCACCTTGGTCTCCGTGCGAAGCCACACTGCCTGTAACCGCCCAGCCAGGACGGCCACCCGGCACCACGCCTGCCACGCTCCCCTCGGCAGAACTGAGTAGCTGAGTTACTTCCCGTTCGAGCGCAGGAAGAGCGACCTCCACTACTTGTGGGAGGAGTTGCCCAAGAATTCGTGGACAGGTTTTAAAACTAGCATGCCCGCTTTGTCCTTGTTGCCGGGGCCTGTGGCTGCCTGACGTGGTTTACAGGATTGTCGCCCTGCTAGACCGTCAGCTCCGTGAGGGCAGAGACTGCTCTCACCGTCGCTGCTTCTCTGAGGCCCTGTACACGGCCCTGTATACGGCCCACATAGGCAAGGGCCTGGAAGCTGGAGGGAGGCTTCGGAGAGGCAGCTCACCACAGGGCTGTCTCCTTGGCTTAGTTCCTCCTGGGACTCGTTCTCCCACGTGTCGTGACTGGCCACGAACAGGGACCCCCAGGCCGGAGGGGTCCGTCCGGACACAGCCTCGTCATCCAGTAAGACATTCCCGGAGACCTACTCTGCGTCCTGTAGACACTTGGGGACACGGCAGTGAACAGGCCAGCTCAGGGAGCCCGAGTCTGCTGGGGCAGAAGGACAAGCCCAGGGCCACCAGGATATGCTGTGGTGCTCGTGGTGGCCATGCCCAGGTGCTGATGGGACCTCCGGGGGGGGGGGGTCCCCTAGTCCAGTTGGAGGTATCAGGGAAGGCAGGGAGGGAGTAGCATCGAAGAGAGGCCCTCGGGTCCCCCAGCAGGCTGCCCCCCCTCGCCTGCCACACGTTAACCCTGTGAGCCCTGCCACCCATCCTTACCACTGGGGACGGCTGGCTCAGCTGGCTCCTTCTGTGAGGCCCTGTCTGTGTCATTACCCTGACCACATGGGGCTGTGTAGCTGGGCTGAACTTGTGGCTGCCCCCCCCATCCAGGGGAGAGTCTAGAGCCCTCACCAAGCTCCAGGGTAGGGGGCCCAGCCTGGCCCAAGTGGCCAGAGACCCCCAAGCCATGGCTGCCATCCCTTGGCAGGAAAGGCTGGGTCTGAGGCACCTAGGGTGGCTCAGGAAAAAGCCCCTCAGGAACAAGGGGTAGAGTAGGAGCTGTAGACTCTCAGGGCCACAGAGACACTGCAGCCAGGCCAGGTTTGAGACAAGGGACTCTGGTCACGTGCAGGGGCGGGTCTACGCCCCCCCCCCTCCCCCGCACTCGCAGTCACAACACTAAAGAACCCTCAGCGCAGGCCCAGGTGAGGTCTGTTGTGGGCTGCCAGCTGGCAGGCTCCAGGAGCGGGCCGAGGGCAGGGGTGACAGCTGCCCGGCCTGCGGCCTCTGGGGGCTCACCTCCCGCCTCTCTGGGTCCCCAGGCTGACTTAAAGGCCCCACCTTGGGATGCAGGTGCGGTGCAGGGGACTTGGAAGGAAGGCAGACTGGGTCTGCAGCTCAGCTCTGCGCCTCTCCCAGTTGTGTGGCCTCCGAGGCTGGGAGCTCCCTTCCTCGTCTGCCAACGGGGGCTGGTGCTAGTTATGTACTGCTGGGTTAACTGGTTGCTTCAGAACTTAGTGGCTTAAGACATCGATAGACCTGTATTCTCTCTCATGGTTCCTGTGAGTCAGGGATTCAGGGGCGGCTTCTTCGCTGGGTAGCTCTGCTCTGTGTCTCCCCTGAGGCTGCAGTCAGGGTGTTGGCTGGTGCTGCACTCATCCAAAGGCCTGACCGGGGCTGGAGGACCTGCTTCCAGAAGGCCACCTCACGTAGCTGTGGGCTGCTCCCAGAGCAAGTGATTCGAGTGGGTGAGGAGGAAGCCCAGTGCGTCCATGACAGTCACACTATGTCTCCTCCCTGGGACCTCAGAGGTCCCACGGGTCGCCTGGCCTGGGAGGAGACTGTACCCAGGGGTGAGTACCAGGTGAGGTGAGGAGGATTGCACAGGAGCATGGTAGATCCTGGAGGCTGCCTGCCAAATGCCACAACTCGTCTCCTTCCTCCTCTGTAAAACGGGGACCCCTCCCAGCTCTCAGAGGGGTCAGGTGCTCCAAACAAGAGACGTCGAGAAAAGCTGTGGGCGCAGAGCCTAGCCCGTACTCAGCGCAGCCAAAGGGCGGCCCCCATCTGCTCCCACAAATGCTGGAGGCCCCAACCCAGCCTCGTGGAGCGCTGCTGACCGGCCGGGGCCCAGACGGGCTCCTCCTCTCAGTGAATGGGAACCAGTAACAGGCAGGACTCTTTTTATCCGCCCCCTCCTCCTCCTTCTTCTTAAAGGTTTTAAACACCTAATTTATTCCATCCATTAGATAGATTTTGTAGATTTAATCATTTTCACAGTTGGTGGCTCATTGGATACTCAAGATAAACTCCAAACGAAAGTATAATGGTGAGGACAAATGAGTTTTCACACCACAATGGCAGAAACCTGCTTGGGAAGAGGGTTTAAGAGGAACAAAAATACACACAGATGTAATTTTTTTCCCCGGCAGCTGCTTTTGCTGACTATAGTAGGTTACCACAGTTAATTTCACCAGTTTTGTTCATCTGTAAAATTGCATAAAAGTGACATTTTTGTGCTCATTATAGCAACTGCTGATTTATGGCTGGTAAATGAAGAGCTGGTCCCTTTTTTGCGGGACTCTCCGAGCGGCGCTAAGTGCCCATGAAATTGCTTGTATAATGTAGTTTAAATCCAATCTCGGAGAAAGATTCCCCCGTTGGCCAAAGTGACATTTCCATTCTCCACACCGAGTTTATTTTAGGCCACTTGGGGGGGGCTGCCCCAGGCAGGGTCAGGATGGAGGCCTGTGGCGTGACAGGGGTCAGCTCCACCTGCCCAGCCCGGATGGAGGGGCACTGGCCCAGTCTCTTTGGGATGCTGAGGGCTGCCTACCTCTTCCCTCCCTGCTGCCCTGCCCAGGTCAGACCACATTCCTGCACCTCAGGGCAGAGCGAGATGACCTTTCTAACACACATGCCTGCCCCTACCCCTCCCCTGCATAACACCTGGGACAGGGCTTCTCCAACACTCTTGTGGAGGAGGCAGTCCTGTGCACTGTAGGATGTCCCGGGGCATCCCTGGCCACTACCCACTGGACACCAGTCGCTGGGGTGGAGGCTTCCCCAACCCAAGTGTGAGTGCCAAATGCATCACCAGACTGGTCAATGTGCCCTGGGGTTGGGGGGAGCGGAGAACCACTGCCCTACAGTGAAGAGGCCCCTCTGCACCAGCCCGATGCCCTCCCAGGCCGCCTCTCACGCACAATTGTCTGCCCTGGGCTTCTGCTCTCATTCTGAATTACTTACACTTCCCCCTCGGGACAGGCTTCCTCACCTCTGGACCTTTGCCTGTGCTGTTTCTTCTGCCTGAAATCTGTTTCTCTGCTCCCTCCTCACCCCTTTCAAGATCATTGCCTTAACTGGGATGCTCTTTCTTCTAGAAAGCTGTCTCGCTTTCCAGAGTCTGCCTGAGTGAGGCCCCCCTGCATCCCAAAATGCCTTGCCTCCCTATCACAGCACATACCTTGCTCAGATTGGCTGTGAGCCCAACAAGGGGATTGGGGGTGAGCCTCGGGAAGGATGGGATGTGGGGTGAAGCCTTCCAACGGATGGGGAGGAGGCCTGAGGAAGGTGGTGGGGTCAGCACTCCACCCCAGCCACCATGCCAGGCCCACCTGTGCTGGTCAGGAGGAAGGGCAGCCCGAGCCCCTGCCCCTTCCTCCCCAGGAAGGCCCTTATCCCAGGCAGATGCAGAGGGTATTACCACTCCCGCGTAGAGAGCACCTGCTTCCGCTAAAGCCACCCCACCACACACAACTCATTACAACTCACAGCCACCCTGGGAGGCAGTGTCCCTGGCAGCATCACCCCCATTTTACCGATGAGGAAACCGAGGCTCAGAGTGAGGAAGCCTCATTCTCAAGTACCCCCCAAGAGTCACTGGTGGGCCCCAGGGGTGCTCATGGGGCAGGAGGAAGGCAGTGTGCCATGGAGACCTTGAGGGGTCCCCTTGCCCCCTCCCGGACCCAGAGAGGTCACCCCCTCCCAGCACCGACTGCATGCCTCACACCCTCTGCTCAGCCCCTTGGCACAGTCATTCCTCCAAGCCACCCTGCAGGACTGGTACAGTCATGATCCCCATTCCACAGGTGGGGAAACTGAGGCTCAGCCAGGCAAGCCATTTGCCCACAGCCACAAAGCCCCACAAGCAGACAGGATTCTACCCAGCCAGCTGGTTCTAAAGCCCAGGGTCTTCCCAGCTAGCTGATGGAGGCCCCTGCTCCTTTCCCCACCCAGGGACAGTCCTGGGCAGCACCGAGGAATGTCTCAGGCCCAGGGAGGGGCCTGGGATGGGAGACGGGGGGTCCGCCCACAGCAACCCGCCTCCCCCATGGAAGGGGCCAGTTGTGCCACCAAGAGTGGGACAGTCAGCCTGTCACACAAAGTGCACCGTTCAGCGCCATGCTGACAGCGTGCAGAGAAGGCAGTGGTGACAGGCAGACTCGGGGAGGGGCTGGGCAGCCGGGGCCCGAGCACGGGCGTGGGAGCAGCCGGTGGAAGCCAACAGAGCAGCTCCTGCCTGCACCACGTTCCCCCGCTCCAGGCCTTGGGCTCCATTCACGGAGCAGCACGCTTAACCGTCCCGCAGAGTTCGGCAGGCCCTCATCGCCCCATTTTACAGGTGAGGAAAGGGAGGCACAGAGAGGATGATGAAGAAATAGGAGGAATGGCCTCCCAGCGGTGTGGTGTTAAGGCAGGTGACACCAAGCATCACTGAGCATGTGGAGCCCCCAGAACTCCTGTGCTCTGCGGGGGTGGGGGGGAGAGCCTGGCACATTCTCTTTGGCAAACTGCGGGCATTTTCTCCTAGAGCTGCATCTTCACCTGCCCCGAATCCCCCTGCTAGGCATAGTCCCAACAGAAGTCCCTGGATAACGTGGGCATGAGGACGTGTGGTGCTAAGTGTATCAGCCCCAACGCCATCAGCAGTAGCAAGGATGAGTACATTGTGATGTCGCGTCCCACACGAGGACCACGGAGCAGTGAGAAAGCACGAACCACGCCCCCCCGCCCCCGGGGGGATCCCACAAGCCACCCTAAGTGGCAGAGGCCGATGCCGGCGGGGTCGCATGGCAGGATTCCATCCTCCCTGTACAGACACTGCCGTCAGACGTCAGGACAGCTGTGCGCTCGGGCGGGGACGCAGGGGGCTCTGGGGGACAGGCAGCGTCCCTTCGCTCGGGCACACGGGTGTTACAGGAGCGCGCTCCGTCCGTGAAAGTTCAGCTTACAAAACGCGTGGCTTCCTTCCCCTACTTGACACCAGATCCGGAGCTTCGGAGCGTAGAAGGAACGAAGTGGAGGAGCCCGGGGCTGGGTGGGGAACCGACGGAGGGAGGGGCAGAGTGAGCCCCGCTCCCCTGCAGCGGGCGGCGGCGGGGCTGCGGCCTCCCGGGTCGGGTCACGGGGGCGGCTCTCACCTGTGCCTTCCTCTCCGACCTGTCCCCGCAGGCGAGACGGCGGCCAGCTCCATGCATTCGTCCCGCTACCCGAGCCCGGCCGAGCTGGACGCCTACGCCGAGAAGGTGGCCAACAGCCCGCTGTCCATCAAGATCTTCCCCACCAACATCCGGGTGCCGCAGCACAAGCACCTCGGCCGCACCGTCAACGGCTATGACATGAGCGGCCAGCGCTACAGCCCGTACCCGCAGCACGCCGCCGGCTACCAGGGCCTGCTGGCCATCGTCAAGGCCGCCGTCTCCTCCTCGGGCCCCGCCGCAGCCGCCGGGCCCGCCAAAAGCGTGCTCAAGAGCGCCGAGGGCAAGCGGACCAAGCTGTCGCCGGCCGCCGTGCAGGTGGGCATCGCGCCCTACCCGGCGCCCAGCACTCTGGGGCCCCTGGCCTACCCCAAGCCCCCCGAGGGGCCCGCCCCGCCGCCCGGCCTGCCCGCGGCCGCCGCCACCGCCGCCTCCGTCATCCCGCTGCCCGGCCGCGGCCTGCCCCTGCCGCCTTCCAACCTGCCCTCCATCCACAGCATCCTCTACCAGCTCAACCAGCAGTGCCAGGCCCCGGGCGCCGCGCCCGCCGCCTGCCAGGCCGTAGCCGGTCCCCGCCCCAGCCCGGCCAAGCACGGCCCCGTGCCCGGCTTCCCCGGCATGGCCTACTCGGCCGCTGCCGGCCTGCCCGACTGCAGGAAGGGCGCCGAGCTGGGCCAGGGGAGCACGGCGGCCTTGACGTTGGCTGGGGCCACCAAGCCTGCAGGGTACGCGGACGGGGGCCTGGATTACCTGCTGTGGCCGCAGAAGCCGCCCCCACCGCCACCCCAGCCGCTGCGGGCCTACAGTGGCGGCACGGTGGCCAGCAAGTCCCCCGAGGCGTGCGGGGGGCGGGTGTATGAGCGGGCCGGCGGGTCGCCCCTCAACTGCGGCATGGGGCTGCCCACCGGCTTCACCGTGGGCCAGTACTTCGCCGCCCCCTGGAACAGCGTGCTGGTGACCCCCACCAGCGACTGCTACAACCCGGCGGCGGCGGCGGCAGTCACCGAGCTGGGGCCGGGGGCGGCCCGGGAGCTGGCGGGGCCCCCCGTGGAGGCCCTCTCGGGCTTGCCCAGCAAGAGCGTGTGCAACACGGCAGCGCTGAGCAGCAGCCTGCAGTCGCTGGAGTATCTCATCAATGACATCCGGCCGCCCTGCATCAAGGAGCAGATGCTGGGCAAGGGCTATGAGACAGTGGCCGTGCCCCGGCTGCTCGACCACCAGCACGCCCACATCCGCCTGCCCGTCTACAGATAAGGCCTGCGCGGCGGCCGCACGGACAGACGGACAGGGTGCCGGGCGGGGAGGCAGGCCGCGGAGCAGGGTGGGCGGTGCCTGGGGGCACCCGGCCTCGCCCCGCGCCCGGGTGCCCGTGGAGGCCCACAGGGAAGCCAGGCTGGCTGCTGCCGTGCAGCCACCTGATGGGGAGTAGCAGGGCGACCTGGCTCCCCCAGGCACCCCCCCCCCACCATCGGCTGCCCTAGGACACGGGGAGGGCCCAGGGCAGCCGCAGACGGCCACCCCGTTCTCCCTCCAAGCTGGCAGAGGCAGGGAGAGAGAAACCACTTTAAAACAGGAATGGTTCTTTCTGGCTTTCCCAGGAGAGGAGCTCAGGCCAGGGTGGGATAAAGGAGGAAATGTGACGGTCTAGAGTCAGGGTGGGGTCAGAGCAGCCCCCCGGGGGTCAGACATCTCCTCCCCACCCCCCCATGAGCTCCCCGGTCTCCTGGAAAAGGAGCAGAGAAGGGGCATAGGAGGTCACAGGGCCTACAGTGTCCCCCACTGGCCAATCCAGGTGAAGACCACTCTAATAGAGGCTCCAAGGACTACCAGTCCCCCCTGCTCCTCCCTCCTCCTCTAGGTTCTCCTTCCCCTCCTCCCGTTCCTTCCCAACACAGAATTGTACCCCCATCCCCACTCTCTCCAAACCCTGTACTACCACCTTCCCCCTTCTCTCCACATCTTACAGGGCTGCTGGACACAGTTGTACAGGCTGTGCACTGCACAAGGGCACCTCGTCCAAGGAGACACCATTTGCATCTAGACTTGTATATTTATTATGGCAATTTTCCGAATCTTGAGGAAGGGGCGCCATTTTCCCTATTCGCACAAAGGCACCACCGGGGCTAACAGTGGGCCTGCTATCTTAGACACCAGAGGGACCCTACCCTCCCTTCTTCAGGGGTTTCCCTAGGAGCCAGCGAGGAGGCGACCTACTGGTTTTAGTTGGAAGACCCAATCCAACTCCCTTCCTGCAAGCTGCCCTCCAAGGCCTGCCGCGCACCATCAGGGGTCCGGGGGGGAGGCAGGCAGGGATCCCCCCTTCCCCGTTATGTCCCCAAGGCCCAAATTCCCCGAGCCCTGGCCCCTCTGGCACTCCGGAAGCGGTACTGTATCTCTCCAAGGCCTGTTCAAGCACTAAGTGCATTTACAAATCTCTGAGAATGTTTTTTTTTTATACTAAAATTGACCATTATATTCTACTGTGAGAAGTGCAGTCTGCACTATATTGTTTTAAAAACGAAGAGAAAGAAAAAAGAAGGAAAACACAGATGGTGTCTCAGCTGTGGAATTTTGTAGCTCTTGTTTTGTTCTTCCTTCCCTCCCTCCCTTAGGAGTAAAATGGGCCGTCTCCTCCCCTGCTGACCGGGCGCGGAGCCCTGAGGAAGCAGGCCAGGAGCCTCCTGGCACCCACAGCGCTGGGCATTCTGTGGGTCATTTACTTCTCCAGCTCTTTAGGGGTGGACGCTGTCATGTACCCTGTTTGTGTCCGCTGGGTCACAGCCAGCGATGGATCTGCAGAGTGACTGAGGCAGAACCAAGCCCGGGCCCCGTGGCTCGTTCCCTGAATGGTGCGGAGGTGGTCTGGGGATGGTGCCCCCCCCCCCGCATCACTACATTCCTTCCCAGCTTCTCCTCTGTGCCTGACCTCCTCCAAGCTTCCGTGGGGGGCAGTGCGGCTGCGGGCAGGCCAAAGTGGCTGGGCAGCCCCAGCACACACCCACCCCAGGCCTGGGTGCCGAGGAGGGGGCGGATCTGCAGGCGACCACCCAGGATGCTCAGCATTTAGCAGGCACTTCATTTGTGCTGGACCTTTTCATATAGACCACATCTCCCTGGAGCCTCACCACATCCTTGCAAGGTAATAAGTGTTCCAGGAAGAAACTGAGGCTCAGAGATGTGAAGTGACCTGCCTAAGGTCACACGGCAAGTCTGAAAAATTGGGGTTTGAACCCCATGGCATGGACTCTTTTTCACATCCTGTCTCTGCCTTATCCCCTGGCACGGGAGCCTGCCATCTGGCCTGGGGGGACCTGGAGAGCCCCTAGTTTGACGCAGTCCTCCCCGCCCATGCACAGAGCCCTACCTGAGTGCCAGGTGCCAGGCCCTTCCGAACTAGGTCAATGAACCAAGCATAGCACGCCTCACACCCTGCGGAGCAGCCCAGGGGTTGTGCCGGGTGATGAGCTGACCCAAGTCAGCGCTTCACAAAAGGCCGCCGGGGGTGACCAGAAGTGGTATGTAAGCGGCAGCTGACAAAGCGCTTTTCTGACCCCCCAAAACAGCCTCACACCTGCACCATCAGATGTGTGACGAAATCATCCCCGTTTTACAGATGAGAACACAGAACCTGAGAGCGGCCACAAGGACGGTAAGAAGGAGCCAGGTTCTGGCATCAGGACCCACACCCTGGCTCAGGCCGCCTCCAGACCCCCCAGATCTCTCCCGCAGCGTCCACCCTCACACGGAGCTGAAGCCCGCCTGCGGCCCCATAGCACCCCAGGAGGGCCCTGGAGGCAGGCAGCCCAGGAGGCCCAGCCTCCCGCGTGAACTAGAAGCAGGTGGGAATCAAGGCTTTGCTACCTGGAGTGACCCTGAACCGGACAGGGAATTTGAGGACATAACAGCACGGGGCAGAAACTTGGGGGAGGGGCAGAGCAGCGGGGTCTAGAGCCAGGTTTAGGGCTGGGCGGTGGCCTGTGGCCCAGCTGTTCCCACCAACGTGGTCTCTGGGTAGCCCAGGTCCCCATGTCCCGGGCCCACTGCCAGGCCCACCCCCACTGGGGCATCGGGGGAGCGCAAGGAGGCAAGACTGGAGCAACCCTCTAGGCCAGGTTCCCCTCATTTGGAGATGCGGGCTGAAGACGGACCTGCCTCTGCTCCGGGAAAACCTCACCCTCTGTGGGCTGGGTCGGCGGGTCCACACGCAGGACGGCGGGAGCCCATGGTACAGACAGTCCCGCTGGGGCTCTCGCCCTGTCCTAGCACCAGCTTTGGCCGGGCTCCTCCCCGGGAGCAGGGCTGGCTGACCTCAACAGGCCCTCCAGCGGGCAGCACCCCTGCCCTCCATGTGTATAATCACCTTGGACTACCTGCCACATTGGGGGGACAGCGCGGGTGACAACGACATCGCCATCAATGCTACAACGGTCCACGGTCACCGCAGGCAGACCGGTCCCCAGGCTCAGTGCTAAACGGTACCTAGTCCCCTCCTGACCACTCAACACGGCGCAGGTGAGGGCAGTGAGGCCCCCAGAAGGGCAATCATTTTGCCCAAAGTCAGCTGAGGGTGGAGAAGGGAGAAGCAGCTGGGACAGAAGCCGGGCCTGACTCAGAGCCTACCCTCAGCGCCACCGCACTTGGCAGAAAACACAGGAACACCCCCCTCCCCCGGCCCCAAGCCCCAAATATGGCCAATTTGGCTCCAGCGCGGAGCTACAGCCCGGGGTCCCGTGCTCCCCGGGGGCAGGACTTCGTGCTGGGTGAAGGGGCCGAGGGGGAGAATCTGCCATCTGTCTGCCCCCCACCCCAGGCAGAGCCGCAAGCCTTTCTCTAGGTCTCCTGTGGGGACACGGCTCCTTCTCTCCCTTTAGCCGTCTTGGGCTCACACCGCTTAGAGCTGAGCTGTCCGACGTGGTCGCCACGTGTGGCTGCCACATAACCTCCCCTAGGTGACACCTCCTGTCATTGACAACTGCTAGAAGATCATCACCCCATCTTAGACATCAGAGGGGCGGGAAAGCTTGGGCAAATATCTGAGCGGAGGGGCCGGTGCAGGGGACACTCACCTTTCCGGGGTAGCTCTGTGCTTTCCTGACTCTGCTTTCCTACCCGCCGGCCGTTAGAGCACCTCCCCACTCCTGGAGAGGGCAGGCAGGCAAGGTCAACCCCTGAACTTGCCCGGCAACAGCCAGCGACTTCAACTTCTCAGCTTGGAACCTACACTCTGGCTGCCAGCTGGGCGGGACTCCGCCCCCACACGGGTCCCACGTGCGCGCTGTCCCACGTCACACCGCGCCTGCGCCACCCGGGCTGACTTCAAGGGCCCTCGTGGGCCCCACCTGCTCCCTGCGTGGGCCTGGAAGGTGGGGCCCAGCCAGACTGATACACAAGCACATTACAACCACGTGGGGTTGAACATAGGAAACAGGTGGTCAAGTCCCCTAGGGAACAGAGCCTGCTTGGGAGAAGATGCCCCAAGTTAGGCGTGTTATTTCTGTCATCACCTGGTCCAGCTGCTTTTCACCTTGGAAAATGGGTTTCCAGGTTAAAAGAGTTAGAGAAACAGATGCATCCCCCTCCCCCCACCCTAGAGACGCACAAATTATATTAGCACATTAAAGGCTCTGAAAAGTCCTGCAGGCAAGGTACCCTTTTAGCTTTAACCCAGCGTTTCCCTAATATTTTTGATCACCTAAGTTTTTGTTTCTATCCATTAACATGCCAAGGAACAAATACTTCAGGAAATACCGAGTCTTACCTCTTGTGTTGCAATTAGGGAAACTGAGTAAGTTCCTTCTCTCTGGTGATGTGTGACCCTCAGTTTCCCCAGTTGGCGGAGCAAGGACTGGAATCCAACCCTGACCTGGAGTCATAGGGCCTCAGTTCTGGGGCCACCACATCCTAATTGGTCTTTGTTCACCGTGTTGTGCTAGGCCCAAAGGAGGGAAAAGACCCTAAAGGAAAGAGAAGGAAGCCCTCATTTGACAAGGGGGGGTGTACCCTGATTTTGAAAATGACAAAAATGAGGTTCAGAGAGGGAAGGCAACTTGCCTGAGGGCACACAGCAACTAGGTTCTAGACTCTCCAGAGGTAGATCTGGGCCACCTTCTCTCCTTGTTGAGAGGTGAGGGAATTCCTGAGTCTTAGAGCCTCAGGGTGCACCTAATGGGGAGCTCAGCTAGGGGCTCTTCCCGGCCAAGTTGGCTGGTTCCAGGTTCCCTCTCTCCTCTTCTGAGGAGGTCTCTGGGTGTGACTACAGCGGCCCCTGGTGGCCAATCCCCAGGATCAGCAGTCCCACCCTGCATAGGCCAAAGGCTGATCTGTGAGATCAGATGGATGCATCCCCAAATGAGATGGGGGTGGGAGGGTAATAGCAAGCGGGACTCTCTGATGTCACTGAGCACCTAGAGATTCTGAGAAGACTCTCTGCTGGAATCTGGGTACCTGGGTTCCAGTCCCAGCTCCACCGAACCTCCCCTGTCGTCACCTGTTAGAACCCATTACAGCCTGTTATGGTGGAGAAATGGATGTGCACACGCTTTGGAACGGCCAAAACACTAGGTAAAAAAAATCCTGCCAAATCTCTAGAAGGGTTCTCCTCCTAAGACAGAGGGGGGAAATCCTAACTCCACTGCATCTAGGCTGTGTGTTCTTAGGCAAGTGTTTTTACTTCGCTGGGGCTCACTTTCTCCATCTGTAAATAGGGTTCAAAATGTATTCTTGTATCTCCACGATTTGGGCAAGGTATCAGGAAACCCTGACTCATTGGTTTAAATGAGAAAGAAAAATTTTTATCTCCAACAATCATAAGAAGCCCTAAGGTAGGGCGGCCCCAGGGTCAGTTAATTCAACAGCTCAATGGTATCATCAAAGACCCCTTTCGATCTTTCCATTCTACCAAGCGCCTTCATGGTCACAAAATGGCTGCTGCAGTTCCAGGCATCACATCACAGACCTGGCAGTGCCCAGCAAAGACAGTGTCTTCCTAGATTGCTCTTATTTTCCCAGAATCCCCCCTCCTTCAGCAGACTTCCCCTTTTGTCTCATAGGTCAGAACTCACAGGTTCACATGGCAATTCCTCGACCAATCCCTAGTAAGGGAAATAGAGTCACAGTGGTTGGCTCAGGGAAGCCCCTGACTGTGGAGCAGAGTGGAGAACTGTGAACAAAACAGGTGCTGTGAAGAAGGAAGAGGGGACATGGCTTCTGGAGAGGCCTCAAACACCCATCCTTCAGTTCCCACACGTGGTTCCTGAGACGCAAGCACCGAACGCTGAGCACAGTGCCTACCATTCCACGTTCACCTGCTTCCTCCTCTCCGTGATTCCCTCCAAGAAGAGAAGATGCCCAGCCCATCCTCCCTCCCTGGGCTTGGGTCTCTGTGGCCAGTGCCCTTTCCATCCTGTCCTCTGCCTCCACCACCACCCCTCCTGCTTCATCTCATAAGCCTGGGGTGAACGAAGATCTCCCCATTGCCCACGATGGCTTTGGGCTCCTAAAAATGAAAAGGTAGTGGGTGCTTGATTCTCATGCCAATGCTTTCGCCAGGGAGTCAACAATTAATAACAGTATGAACAGAGGCCCAGAGTCTTTAACGGCTCCGTCCAAACCACCGAAATGATCAGAATACATATCTTGCAGGCGAGGTGTGGAGGCTGCCGGCTACGACGTTATTACATTTGGAAATGTCAGGAGTGTGCGTTCCGGGGAGATGAACAGTGTGGTTGAAAATGGCTTTTGATTTTTAAAAAATCCCCAGCATTCATCTAAAACAATAATAACAGCTAATAATAACAGGGCATGTAATAATAAAGTATTCATAGGCATAAGAGGTAATTGTTCAATTAAGATCTGAGAGTTTCTGAGACTGTCTTTTCTGATGGGGTCCCATTGTTTTTGACTCTAGTAGCACTAATTATTTCCCAGTAGTACTTTAAACTTGAGATGAAAAAAGCCCTCCTGTCAAATATGACATACAAGTGCTTTATCATTATTAAATACACATACACGCACATAATAAGAAATCCGGGGTGGAATAAAGTTAGGGGTATGTTCAAAGAGAGAGAGGGTTCTAAATGGGAGCCGACAATCTCGGGGGGCTCAGCGAAAGTGGCAGGTGACAGCGAGGGTCTACAGGGCAGAGGAGCGACCTGGCCTTTACACCTGTCACCCCTCAGGGGTCAGAGTGTTTTCTCTCCAGAATGGGCTCCGAGGGCAGAGTATAAGCATTTGAACCCCACCTCTACCACTTCCCAGCCAGGTGCCCTGGGTAAGAGTCTTCACCTCTCTGAGCCCAGGTTTCCTCATCTGAAACATGGGGTGTAGTGGATATTCTGCATCCATTAGATATTGCCACAAAATCTATGCCTGCCCTTAAAAAAAATAACCACTGCAAAAACTCATTGGCATGGGAGAACGATTCTTTCTCATGCATCTTTGGGGTTCCTCTGATGTCACCCAGGCTTGCTGCGCTCCGTGGAGCTCTCAGCCTCCTTTGGCAGGGAGGGGCTAGCCCAGGCATGTCCCTTAACATGCCATTGATTAAAACAAATCTCACAGTCAAGCCAGGGATGCAAAATTGTGCTTTGCCCACAGTGGGAGAACACCGTCAGGCTCTCTTGCAAAGTCACGGGCAGAGCGAAGAGTGGGGGAGGGGGCCGTTGACACCGTAGGGCCCAGGTACTGACGTTGCCAGTCTGCTCGGGAAGTGCCCCCATTCCAGTCCCTGTGGCCTGGGGGAAGCCAGGGCCACCCCCGGCTGCGGCTCTGCCTCTCAGAGGTCCCGAGAGATTAGCAGGTGTCGGAAAGCCGTTGAGGTGCAGGGTGGGCATCTGGAAAAAGGCCTGCAGCAGCCACCAGCGGGCCCAGTCATCAGGGATGCCGGGCAGGAGAAACGACCTTTCTCCGTTTGTCCGTCGGCTTTAGGACCCTGCGGCTTCCTGCCTGCTGATTGGCTGAAGCATGAGACACGTGACACCATTCTGGCCAATAATACAAGAGGGGCGGTCATTCGGGAAAGGTTTCCGCCCTCATAAAAAGAGACACGAGAAGAAACACCACCGTTACGCTCCTCACGCGACTTTGTCCTTCCTGCCAGTAATACTCTGCCCACCTGCATCACTCTCCCCCACCAGTATTACCCTTTCTACCAATATTACTCTCCTCCCACCATGACTCCACCCACCCTCATTACTCACCCCACCAACATTAATCTGCCCCAGCATTGCTTTCCTCCCCCCAACATCAGTTTTCCCAACCAACATTACTCTTCCCACCTGCATTATTCCCACCTGCAGGGGAGTAATAATACTCTCTCCCTCCAATAATACCTTTTCCCCCCAATAATACCCTTTCCATCAATATTACTCTCCCCAACATTACTCATTCTCACCAACATTACTCTTCCCCACCAACATTACTCTTCTCACACCAATATTATTCTTCCCACCAATATTACTCTTTCCACCAATATTACTCTCCTCCCACCATTACTCTATCCACCAGCATTACTATCCCCCTGCCAACATTAATCTGCACCAGCATTACTCTCCTCCCATCATTACTCTCCCCCCACTATTCTTTCCCACTAACATTCCTCTTCCCACCATTACTCTTTCCCACCAACATTACTCTCCCGCACCAATATTAATTACTCTTCCCCATCAGCATTACTCTTCTCCACCATTACTCTCCCCTCACCAGTATTACTCTTTCCCACAAACATTACTCTCTCCTACCAACATTACTCTTTCCTGCCAACATGACTCTCCCTACACCTATGTTCTCTCCCCGCCACTAACATTACTCTGCCCAGCATTGCTCCCCTACCCAGCCAACATTACTCTTCCCCCATTCCCTTTGACTCCATCTTCTCCCTCCACTCCAATCTCACTCACATCTCTTAGGCTCACACCACCACTGCTGCCCTGAGTCCAGCCTCCATCCATCACCCTAAACACCACCTTGGTCACTACCACTGCTCCTCATTCTCATCCCTGCCCCCCAACCAGCATTTCAGAGCTCCCCCGTCTCACTACTGTCATCCCCATGCCCATTACCATTCCCCCCATCATCATCCCTACCACCTTCACCATCAGTGAATGAACATTTATTGGGCACCGACAAACCCCAGACCTTGTACAGAACACACTGAAGGCATGGCCCCACCCCAACACAAAGCCGGCACGCTGCTGCACAAGGGGCCGTGTGCAGCCCAGGGCCCAGGCTGGGGCTGGGGTTGGCCGGCGGTGACCTGGAATGGGATCCTGAGGCCTCTGCCAGATCCCTTTGGGGGCGAGGATCACACCACTTTCCTGAGAACAGAGCTAATAAATAATGGAGAGGCAGGGCACTGAGCCCCCATGGACAGAGAGGCCCTCGCCTTGGCTTATGTGACTCCATGGGAGTGAGACAGGCAGTCAGGAGCCTCATGCCCCGGGTGGGGAGGCGGAGCTGGGGGCAGAAGCCTGGGGGCCAGAGGGTCCTGGGGCCTCCCCTTCATCTGCGTCCGGCCCTCGCCTCTGGAGGTCAAAGGAACACGTGGGGGACGCCCCAGGGAGGCATCGCTGAAATGCAGGTGGAGTAGAAACAGGCAGGTGGAGGAACAGGCTTGGGCTGCAGGCCAGAGACCCTGCCCAGCCCACAGCCCCTAGAGGGGAGCATCATCAGTCCTCCACTTGGGGGGGTAACTCTGCTGGTGGCCGTCGCAGCTGGGGTTCCCCACATTGTCCAGAGGCACCACCACTTCATCTGGGTTCGAGTTCTTGTTCAGTTCCACCACGCGCGGCACCACCGAGGACCAGCGATCTGTCAAGAGCGCGGTGGAGGGAGGAATGAGGATGGGTGGAGAATGCACACACAGGTACTGAGCACCTCCTGTGCACCGGGCACTCCACAGCCATCTAAAAGGGGAGGATTATCATCCCCGTTTTACGGAGGCGGAAACTGGGACTCAGAGAGGTCAAGACGCCAAACCCAGGAGCACACAGGAGTAAGTAGAACAGCCAGAATTCAAGCCCGGGTCAGACTGGCTGAGGGCCCACGTCCCTGCATCTCATGCACCCAGTGTAGGGGAAGGGAGGTGCCCCAGACGTTCACGAGCAGCAAAGGCAACAACTCAGCGGCTGGCCCATTCTACGGACGTGAACAGTGAGTCTCCGAAAGGGGACAGGACTGCTCAAAGCAAATCAGGGACGAGGATGGCCAGGGCTTCCCCTCTGCACCCCAGGATCTCTCCCACTTAACCCCCCACCCCCTTGCACTCACCCCTCCGGAGGCGGCCCACGGTGTGCGAGAAGCCATAGTACTGGTAGTTCTCACTCTTGCCTGGGTCCTCGTTAATGATGCCCAAGTTCTGGTTCCAGTGAGACCAGTTCACCTCGTCCACCCTGGCAGGGCCACAGCAGGCAGAAGGGTCAGGGGGAGCCCCCACCCCGACTGTATCCCTTCCCCACCCCCAGGCAGCCTCCCTGTTCCAGCCCCTCAGCACATCCTCTCCGTTCCCTAAAAATTCTGGTAAAATACACGTAACATACAATTTGCCACTTTCACCATTTTTAAGGATACTATTCAGGGGATTAAACATAGCCCCCTCTCCCCCCGTGTCGGGTCACCACCCCTGCTATCTATTCCCAATATTTCCCATCACCTCCAAACAGAAATTCTGTACCCATTAAGCTGTAAGTCTCACCACCCCACCTCCCCGTAACCTGTGTTCTGCTTTCTGTCCCTGTAGATTTGCCTATTCGGGACATTTCATATAAATGGAATCCTACACCGCATGGCCCCTTGACCGGGGCTGTTTTCCCACAGCATTACGTCTTCGAGGTTCCTCGTGCTGGAGCCTCAGGACTTCACTCCATTTTGCAACTGAATCATCTTTTCTCGGGGTGCACCGCGTTTTGCTTATCCGTTCATCTGCAGCGGACACCCTGCTTCTTGACGCTCTCTCCTCACTTTATGGGACGCCCTGGCCAAGGCAGCAGGCAGCCCCTTGGGCCCCAACGGGCTCGAGCTAATTTCCCCCTTGGAGAATTATTTTTTGTCATTTTCATCCAACCTCCCTATTCGGAGCCATTTCAACAGGTCAGGACCCAGCAAGGAAGGTACGTTCACTGTTCCCGTTTGACAGATGAGGAAACTCGGGCTTGTTGCACGGTTCGTACAAGATCACAAAGCTGACCACTTAGAGAGTCAGGATTTGAACTTCGGGTTCCAACTGGACAGGACTGCCCAGCCGGCCTACGAGGTGGGTGCTGGTACTGTCCCCACTTCACCGATGAGGAACTGGCTTTGCCTGACTCCAGACGTGACGGTCGTACTCTATGCCGGCAATCACTTTATGAAGAATGATTCACCCTGAAAGAAAGGGTTCACCCCGGGGTTCCCCTAAGAAGGGGGCATTCCCTGTGCATCTGGGTAATGGCCCAAGTCCATCGATTCCGTGCGGCTGGCCCCGGGGGGGTGGTGCTGTCATCCGTGGGAGAGACCCAGGCTGGGAAGGAAACTGACTTATCCGAGATCACCTGGAAGAACTGAACTCCGGTCGGGCCCACCGGGCCTCAGTGACTCAGGAAGTTGCAATGGGTACAAAGGTAAGGAGGCTCGATCGGCGCAGGATGGTTCGGCCCCGCCCGCCCCCACCTCACCTGAAGCACCACCTGCGGTCTGGGGTGCCGTCCGAGCTCTTGCCCACGGTCACCATCTCGCCAGAGCGGAAGGCCTTCCTCAGGAACACGGGGAAGGAACGCTCGATGTCCAGGATAGTGGTGGCCCACTGCAGCGGGGGAGGGGTGGGCAGGCCATTGATGAGCCTCCTCCTGTCCCCCCTCCCCCCGGCACCTACTGCCCTCGTGGCAGAAATGATGCGCATCCCTACTGCCCCGGAAGCAGGGTTATACATTCAGAAACCCACGGGTCCCAGCAGGAGCACAAATGGGTGAAGCAGGATCAGAGGCAGGAAGCCCCGTGACACATGCACGATGTCACCAGTCGGTGCTGGGAATCACCAGGGAGGGGTAGGGACTGGGGCACACCCGGGAGCGCAAGCCCTGTGGGGAGCAGGCCCCTGCCTCCCATCCCCCCAGGCACTGCCAGAAAGGGATGTGGGCCCACCCTGCCAGGCTTCCAGCTTTCCAGAGAGGCCTGAAGTTTGGATTTTTATGGGAAATCTCTTCGTTTTAAAATTTTGCATGAATTTTTTAAAAAAATATGGCAATGCAGAAAACATGAATCTTTGTGGGTCAAACCCAGTCCACAGGTTGCCACTTTGCCTCTTATGAGTTACACCCCATGGAGAAACTGAGGCCTGGGGAAGGAAGTGGTCTGCATAAAGATTAAGAGCAGCCAGACGCCCCCCCGAGACCCAGAACTGGGAGGATGACCTTGGGGCTTTTTTTTTCTTCTCACTGCCCCATTTCCTTGAAATGCACCGTAAATGTGGTTGCTCCATTCCTGGGCCTTGTGCTCGCGCTGTTTGTTGTGAGCCCCCCAGTTTATGAGCTGTATGTGGCCTGAGAGGGCTGTGACCCCCTGGGCCATTGCTTTCTAGAACTGCATAGAACACTTGGGGGGAAACAAAGGCAGCAGCTCTCCTGTGCCCACAAGGCCCACGGCCACGTTTGCTTCTCAGGGGCAGCAGAGCCTGGGCAGCCCCCAAGCTCCGTCTTACAGACAGGGAAGCGGAGGCAGAATGAGAAGACAGAGCTGGCCCTGAGCAGAAGGCCGAGGCGGGGCATGCCGCGGGCCAGGTCTCCCCGTTCTGGAAGGGGGCGGTGGCCGGCAGGGTTGGGGACGCGGGGGTCCCGGGGCGTCACCTGCAGCTTCCAGATGTGCTTGCTCTCCTTGGAGACCTGGCCCACCGTCTCGCCCATGAGGGCGATGAGCATGTTGAGGAGCAGCACGAAGGTGAGGATGATGTAGGTGACCAGCAGGATGATGAAGACCACCGGGTACTTGGTGCTGCTCAGCATCTCCAGGTCGCCCATGCCGATGGTCAGCTTGAAGAGGTCCAGGAGGAAAGTGCTGAACGTCTCGCTGTCGCGGCACGAGGGGTACGTGGGCACCGTGCAGTTGGTGTGGTCCTCACTGCACACCTTCATGTTGGCACATGGGTTCAGAAGGGACACCAGGGCTGTGGGAGGGGGTGGGGTGACATTCGCTGAGTGACGACATGCATTGACAGGTGGAGAGCAGCGTTCCCATTCAACAGAGGGGACAGCTGAGGCTTGGTGAGGGGAGCGCACCGGCCCAGGGTCACCTGGCGTATGAGCCAAGCCAAGGGTCCAAAGCCTTGGCTCTTTCCACAGACTCTTGCTAACAAAGAAGAAGGTCCCGGGATCTAGTCTAGGAGTTCTCAGCCAGGGGCCATGTTTCCCCTCGGGGACATCTGGCCATGTTCGGCTGTCACAACCAGAGGCAGCGCTACTGGTACCTAGTGGGGAGAGGCCCAGGGGACGCTGCTAGACATCCCGCCATGCACAGGACAGCCCCCACAGAGCATCTTCTGGCCCCAAGGGCCAAAGGGGCCAAGGCTGGGAAACCCTAATCTATTGCTGGTAGAGGTCTTGGGAGCCTGGAAGGTCAGCATTCCTGGGGGGAAGACCCTTGGTCACGCTCCCATTTCCTGGCCCACACCAGCTCACAGAGGAAAGGTGCAAGCTGAAACCCAGTGCCAGGCCTGATTGTTCTAGAAGCCATGCCTGCTAAGGCCCTTGCCCCCGCTCCAGACATCTCAAACTGATTCTGGCGCACATCCCTTCCTGCTGAGCCCAGGTGAAGCTTCTAGATTCTTCTCAACACAGTTTAGCAGCAACAACAGCCCCTACACTGTCCAGGGCAGGAAGCATGAGGAGGCTGAGCCCCTCAGTCAGCAGGGCATACAACCTCCTAGGGCCTTCATCCTGGGATTACAGTGAGCATGTTTCAACCCATATGCTATTGCTGTTCAGTTGTGTAGCGGCTGCCCACACATGTGTCGAAAAGGATTCTGAGACCTTATCTGGACCTATCAGAAAAATCACTCTGTGATCCATTAGCAATGTCTGCCCTGGGCACAAAAGGCCCATGTGTCATGTTTGTGTTAGGTCAGGCTCAGAGAAGGGATCTAGTGTCCCCTATCAGGAGAAGCCCTGCAACCAAGCTGACCACTCTGTGGCTCATTTAACCCCTAAGCTCCTGCCTCAGTTTCTGTAATTAGGACCGCAGTAGGGCTGGACTCTTGACCATTGCAGATCCCCTGACACTCTGTCTAGTTCTTCCCAGTCCTAACCCTGGGAGGGGGGAGCTGTGTCCTGTCCCTATCTCCCCAGCCAAGGCTACCGTTCTGCTTCCCCCCAAATAATCCACGCAGAGCCTCGGAGCCATCTGGATTAAACTATCACCACCATCAGATCCTGATTCAGTGCTCATCCCCAGAACAGCCTCCTTAGACGTGAATGTGGCCTGGTGAAGTCTGAGGTAGCCGCTCCCTTTTGGATGCCAGGCATTGGATGGCAGCTCACCCACCTGCCCAATGGCTCCGTCAGTGTCCCCATCCCTGGCCCTTCCCCCATGGCCTGTGCCACTGAGGTCCCTGGGCATCATGACACTATGGAGAAGGCACACTGGAGACAGACAGAATTGGCCTGAACTGGTAGATTAAGTATTCAGATTCACCCTTCCCTGTACCCATGTCCCTTCAACGTGACTTTGCGGGTCTTTCCGTCAAGAGGTAGAATCTATTTCCCCACCCTTTGATCAAGGCCGGCCCGTCACTTGCGTTCACAGCAGAGTGAAGCAGAAGGGATGCCGGGCAGTGACCTTGAACACTCCACATACGTTCTCAGAACCCTCAGACCACGATGGGAACACGCCCAACCCGGCTGGAGGACGGATGGCCACAGGGAAGAGAGCGAGGTCACCCCCACCAAGGCCATCCTCGCTGGACCAGCCAGCCGGCAGCCAAACCATGGCTGGCCACAGACACAGGAGCTCATGGAGATGGGCCGAACCCGGCCCGGCTTAACACTACTGCCCAGCTGACCCAAAGATTTGTGAGCAGTAATAAACAATGGTTGTTTTAAGGCCCTAAGTTCGGGTGGCTTCTTTTGCAATGATCACTACTATGCTATTTTTACCATTTCCTAGCTTTGGAACTTGGGCAGGTTATTTAACTTTTCTAAGTCTCAGTTTTCTTACCTGTAAAGGGGACAACAAAGACACTGACCTTGCAGACCCGTCGGGGGTACTAATGAGGCAGGGATGGAACAGGACTCAGCCCAGCGCCTGGCGCGCAGAGAGAACCTAGCACACGCTAGTTATTGTCCTCCCCGCAGCAGGCTGCCCTTCTGGTCCTTGCGCCACCCCTACCAGGTCACCTGGCTCCCCAGAGCTCACCTGAAGCATAGCCAATCATGAAGAGCAAGTAGACCAGCAGGAAGCGGAAGAGGTCTTTGAAGAGGATCTAAAGACCCCAGTGGGAATATGGAGACAAACATGAGACACATGGTTTCTCATTTTCCTGACTTCTCCATCCCAAGGGTTCCCACCTCCACCCTTGTCCCTTCCCACCTCCACCGATGTCCAGACCCTCCCTGCGGCCCCCACGGTGCCCCGTGTCCTCAGGGCCGAGGGTACCATCTACACACGTAAGCTGCACACATCCTGTGTGTGGCTCCCTCCACGGACACATGGTCCAGAGGGTTCCACAGCCCATACCTTCTGGATCATGATGCTATAAGTTCCTGTCAGCTTCAGCCCGCGGGTAAAGTAGAGGGCGTTCATCCAGCCCAGGACCAAGGCAAAGACCATGACAGCCAGGTAGGCTTCAATTCCCGCCAGGTAGAGGGCCGCCGAGACAATCACTAGCACGGAGTAGATGAAGCTACAGGCAGCAGAGACCGCAAGAAGACCCAGAGAGGAGAGAGGACAATGAGGCACCGGAGGGGGAGACATGCCTCCAAGCCCTCTGGGGGACCAGGACATCCCGATGCCTTCTTGACCCCCCAGAAGAGAAACAAAGTGGATTCACTGGGTGCCCCAGCATTGTATTAACCATGATGTTCAATTAGCTGGCCACTAACGTGTGTGCAATGGCCCTGAGGCCCTAAAAGATCCCAAAGTGATGCCCTTTGGAATTGCTAGAGAAAGTGGTGTTGAGGGGAGATTTTGTGGCTAAGTGGATTTCATCGTTCTCTAAGAAAAAGGGAAAAGATGTCGTGCACGTGCAGCAACTGATCCGGTGCCCCAGGCAGACATCATTAATCAAGCACAGCACTCTTCTCATGGCACTCCTGGCAGACATTAGCAATCAATCACCAGCATAAGCGGTTACATTACTTCTATATAAGGTGTATATGGCGATAACTCTGCGGCAACCAGAATCTTTTTTTTTTTTTAAGATTTTTTTATTTATTTGAGAGAGAGAATGAGAGAGAGAGAGCACATGAGAGGGGGGAGGGTCAGAGGGAGAAGCAGACTCCCTGCTGAGTAGGGAGCCCGATGCGAGACTCGATCCTGGGACTCCAGGATCATGACCTGAGCCGAAGGCAGTCGCTTAACCAACTGAGCCACCCAGGTGCCCCGGCAACCAGAATCTTGCTTTAACCAGAAGACTCTATTGCTTGGCATTGGTCTTGTCCTGACTTTGGGCTACAGCCATCAGGGCTGGGTGAATCCATTCCTAATAGAGTCACCTCCCCCCAACCCCTGCCCCCAAATCTGGATGACATCCCAACCCCAATCCCACCTTCCTCACCCAGAAGCTGGCAGCCCGTGGACCTCGACTCATTAGAGGGGACCTCTACTCACTAGAGTAGCTGGAAGGAGCCATCAATGAAGAGAGAATTCACTCCTGGGCATTTCTTCATGAACAAGTCTTTGATCTGGAAAAGGGGAGGAGGCAGGTGAGAGGGGTGGAGCTGTCAGGAATGCAGAGGGGAGGGGAGGGGAGGGAAGGGGAGAGAGGGAGGCAGAGTGTGGTCCAGAGACAAGATGATGGGCTCTTTTTTTTTTTTTTTAAGATTTTATTTATTTACTTGAGAGAGAGAGAACATGACGGGGTGAGGGGGGACGGGCAGAGGGAGAGCAGACTCCAAGACCCCGAGATCATGACCTGAGCCGAAGGCAGACGCTTAACCGACTGAGCCACCCAGGCACCCCAAGATGATGGGCTCTTTTCTGTTGGGGAAAGAGGAAAAAGCAGAGAAGGAGCGTATAGGCCTGGAGGAGGTGACAGAGGAAGGGAGTGGAAGGGGGAAATAAAAGGAGGAAGGAGACGGGCAGGGTGGGTGCAGTTGGGGGCCAGGCACTCACATTGGTGAAGAAGAACAGGACCCCGGTGAAGAGCGTGATGATCTCGCCGGCCAGCCTCAGGTAGTCCACAGTGGTGCGGTAAGGGTATGGGGGCTGGGGGACAGATGGCACGCAGGTCCTCACCCAGCCCCTCCAACATCCGGCCCCGGATCCAGATGATCCCCAATGCGCCCCAAACATCTGGATCCTGTGGATCCTCTTCCTTCACTCTCTTCCCCCCTAGGTGCTGCGGGGGGGGGAGGGGGACACCTCCCCATCCCGTTCCTAAGCTCTCTCCAGTCCCTCCCACAGGGGACACCCCCAGAGGAGGACCCAGCTGTGCCCCGGCTCCTGTCCAGCTCCCGGCCACTCACGGTGCCCTCCAGCGGCTGGTAGTAGGCGGTGAGGGTAAAGATGACCATGGCGCACAGATAGGAGACCACATTAATGTAGAAGGACACAGCACCAAACTTGCGCCACTTGTCCCGCAGCAGCTCATTGATGGGTTCCACGGCCAGCATCTCGTGGCGGTTCTGTGGGAGACCCGAGCAGGGGCCACATGGGATCCAGGCAGGCCGACTGCAACACGCCAGCCCCCACCCTCTGCCCCGAGAGCACCTTCTCCTCCTAACCCACTCTTCAGCGACACTCAAGGATCCACGGGGAACTGGATGGGGATTCCGAATCACCCCCACACTCCTGGGCTCAGGATTCGAGGCTCTGCCCAATTCTGCCCCGACTGACCTTTCCAGGCTATTCTGGACTCAGAGGACCCAGAGCTGGAAAGCTATTCTCATGGTCCCCACACTCCAACCTGCGGATGGTAGGTACCAAGCTGCTGGTGGCAAAATCACCCAGGTAGCTTGTCAAAATATATAAATCCCTGGGCTTCAACCTCAGAAGTTCTGAGTCAGGAAGGAGGATGGGGAAATTTAGCCCCAGGATGATAGACACTGGATTCACCATAATTCTCCGACTCTCCCCCGGGGCTTTGAGGGGGAGGGAAGCCATCAATAATTGAGCCCCGCACAACAGTTCTCTATACAGATCCCCGGGCGGACACTACCAATCAATCAAAGCTTGCACCAGAGATGCTAAACCTCCCACCACCCCTGACCTAAATCAAGTTAGTCACTAATTTCAAAGATGAGGGAAGTGAGCTCCAGCAAGGGAAGGCATCTGTCCGAGCTCACGGAGCCGGGGAGGGAAGGGAGACCTACACCCCGTCCCCAGCATCTTCTGCCCCATTTGTACAGCATCCTGTCCCGTTAATGACTTGAGTTTCCTCATAAACATGGATTTGTGCAACAATGTAGCCACAGAGATGCCATTGCAGTGTTATTCCTGATAGTTAAAGGCAGAAACGAACCCAAATGACCAAGAATAGAGGAATGGTTAATTAGAATGTGGTACATTTACTCGCAGCGATGATATTGCAGAAGAATATTTAATGGTGCAGAACGATGTTCGCGAAATACTGCTCAGTGAAAAAAGGAGCTTTCAAAACTTCATCTAACGACTACTAATGATAATAGCTGACATAGAATGTTTATTCGGTGCCAGACTGTTCTCAAAGGAACTCACTTGGTCCTCCCAACAACCCTACGGGACATGAACTATCCTTATCCCCATTGTGCAAAAGAGGAAACTGGGACTCAGAGAGGTTGGGTCACTTGTCCTGAGTCACACAGCATGTAAAAGTTGCAGAGCCCCTCCCGGTGCCAGGGTCCTTTCCCTGCTCTCAGTCACCCCCATCCTTCCCTAGGCTCTGTCTCCTGCCCTAGCGCTCACCTCGATCTTGCTGTTATACACCAGGATTTCCAGCACAGAGGCCTCTTCCCCACACGTGTCCAGGGAGGAGAGGTCATACAGCGAGGAATACACCGGCCCGTAGGCCCAGTCCTTGAACTTGCGGGACAGGTGTCTCGTATCCTCGTGTGTCACCTCCCGGCGGATGATATGTTGAAAGACCTGCACGGCAGCGGGAAAAGGGAGGGTCAGGGGGCCCTGGGGAGGGACACCAATGCTCGGCCCCTCACATCAGAGGGACCCCAGGGGCCCATCACAGCCCATCTCGGGGCAACCTCCCAAGAGAGCAGGATGCAGCGGGGAGGAAATATTTACGGAACATGCCCTGTGTGCTCACATCATCTTGTTCTTGCTCTTACCGTCTTGGTTTTCAGAGGAGCAAAGAGAGGCTCAGGGAAAAGAAGGGTGCTCCCTAGGGCCACACAATCAGCTGAAGCCGGACTGAACCAGGCCAGGCCAGGCTCAAAAATCGGAATCGGAATGAGTATCTTTTTTATGTAATTAAAACAACAGTGAATCGATCTTATTAACATGTTAAATCTAGGAATAAGTGTTAGATCCAGTCCTTCCTGATGCCTCTATCTGCAGCTTACCCCCAGGGGATACTGAGGAACAGAGAGGGGGTGGGCATTGCCCAAAGCCACACAGGTTAGTAGGGCAAAAAGCCAAATTTTAAACCCGGGCTTTTTCCATTATCTCAAGACTCTTTCATAAATTGCGATTTTAGTAGCTTTTGCTATGTTTTTAATAGAACAATAATAATCCCTGCCATTTACTGAGCACATACTACCCATCCCAGGGCCTTCATTAAAGAGCTTGACGTGGATCACCCTATCTAGTTGTCACGTGGTACCACAGGGTGCTGTTTTCATCCCCATTTTGCTGTCGAGGACACTGAGGCACAGAGGGGTGAGGGGAGATGCCTGCAGTCACACACTGGGAAGCGGCTGAGCCAGGCTTTGGACCCAAGTACTCCTGACTCGGGAGCACTGCAAGCTTGGTTCTCAATCAGGGCCATGGTGGCCCCCAGGGGATAATCCCGCAACGTCTGGAGACTTTTGGGGTTGTCACAGTGGCAGGGGGTGCCACTGGTCTCTCAGGGTTCGAGGTCAGGGATGGAGAGAACCTGAGCAGGGCTGCTCGGCAGGTTAGGGGCTAAGCTAGGACCCTGATAGTGGATTATAGGGGAGTATACAGGAGTGGGGCCCTGGGACTTGGATTTCTATCAGTGGCTTGTCCTAGCTGGCGGGAGCGGGGCATGATCATCCGGTGGCATGGGATGAGGACAGAGGCTCTGGGATGAAGTTGAGTAGCCTGGCTGGACCATAGGGAGCCACAGAAGGTTCTTGGGGCAGGACAATGTGGTTGGCATGATAGGAGGTGGTGTGCATATTAATAATAATGAATGCTAGCAGTCGCCCCTCTAGTGTGTGTGTGCGCGCGGAGGGGCAAGAGTGGGGGGGCGGGCTGGCCGTGCCCCCCCAGCCTGCACGCACCCCAATCTTGCCCGTCTTGGCCGCCATCATGAGGGGCGAGAGCCCGTCGTTGTTGAGCACGGCCTCCAGGTTGCTGCCGGGGAAGAGGCGGGCACACTTGAGCAGCAGGAGGTCGTACATCTTGGTGACGAACTTGGTGTTCTCGCGGGTGTTGTCGGCGATGGCCACCAGCGCGTGCAGCACCGTGTTGCCGCGGGAATCCTGCCGCCGCATGTCAGCCTTCTTGTGCGGGTTCTCCGTCAGGTAGTTGACGATGTGGGGCTGGTTGGTGCAGGCCGCCAGCGACAGGGGCAGCTCGCCTGCAGGCCAGGGGGGAGGCAGGGGGAGGCCAGTGAAGGGGGGCGCCCGGGTTGGGGAGGGGCTCTGCCCGCGGATGTTCAGGGGACAGACCCGGGGATGCCGGACGCAGTCCACACATTTCTGTGGGTGACGTGCCAGAGGTGGGGTGTGGCCTTGCGATGTGGAGGCCGTGAGGGATTCTTTGAGGGACTTCGTCCCTGAACTTCAAATAACGTGTGCCTTTAAGCAGGGGCGAAGTTCAGCTGGGACATGGTGGTGATGGGGGGGAGGGGCTCTGCAATCAGACCCCTGGCCCCAGCTTCAGTGGGACTAAAGGATGAGCATGACAAGGTGCCGGGTGCACCAGAGGCTGACCACCCATCACAGCCCCGGGGGCTCTCACGATCCCCACGGTACAGATGGGAAAGTTGAGGCTCCAGGAGGCCAGGTGATGCTCTACTCCTCATAAGCAAGACCTCGGGGACCAACACCAACATGCGAGCAGAGCTCTAGGTATCT
This sequence comes from Mirounga leonina, assembly GCF_011800145.1. Taxonomy (NCBI): domain Eukaryota; kingdom Metazoa; phylum Chordata; class Mammalia; order Carnivora; family Phocidae; genus Mirounga; species Mirounga leonina. The sequence goes on along the minus strand of NW_023270436.1, from coordinate 16,923,624 downwards.
GGGGAGGGGCCGGGGCTGTGGACACCACCACGTCCCCCCAGCCCCCACCGTCCTCTCCTCACCGAAGTAGAAGTAGCCTCCCTCGTCCTTGGGCTGGAAGAAGCGCCCCCGGGCCTGGGCATGGACATCAGCTCCTTGGGCCACCAGGAGCTCCACGTAGTGTTTGCAGCGCCGCTCGATGGCGATGTGCAGGGCGGTCTGACCTGGGGAGGGGGTGAGGGACTGTCACGGGGGCGGGGGGCAGAGGCTGGACCAGGCTTGAGGGCAGGGGCTGGGGGGCTGCAGAGTGTGGAAGTCAGGTGGGGGCTGCAGCCCCAGGCCTTGGCCGGCTCCTCCCAAGGGCAGCAACGGAGCTCCAGACACCGCCCAGGTGTGGGATCTCTGCTGCACCAGGGCCTGACGAGCTGCCTCGTGCAGGCAGGATGCAGATTCAGAGGAGATCCCACATGTCAGATCCCAAGTGTGGGAACCTGTCCGACTCACAGGAGGCTTTAATCCAGGAGGAGACAAAGGCATCGTGGCCCCACAGAATTTTGGACTCAAGTATAAAATTCACAGACTTTGAATCTTCATATCTGGGAATCGGAAAGGTCAAGTCTGAGTCATAGAATCTCAGAATTTAGACCCGGGGAGGTGGGGCTGGTGATATGCTTGTCTCTTAGCACTGTTGGCCCATATGACTATCATCATAGAGCCTTAGAGTATCCGGAGC
>NW_023270436.1:16768977-16922902 GCF_011800145.1 Mirounga leonina | reverse complement strand
CAGGGCCTTGGGCAGGCAGGTCTTCCCCGTGGACGGCTCTGGGGGGGACACACATACAGGATGAGGGGCGTTCAACCCATGGTGTGGAACCACTGGGCAGCAGGGGACAGGGCCCTGGGGCCATGTCACACCTCCCCTCTGAGCCCATTCCCTACCTGCCCCCATGGGGCTGAGGGGGTCCAACAAACTCAGGGGGCAGTTCTTCAAACTGTGGGGAAGCCACAGCCTACAGAGATTGGGATTGACCAAAGCATAATTTGGAGGGAATTTAAAAAATCAAATAAATGGTGGGGAAGCCTGGGTTAAACAAAGCCAACCATATTTATTCATTTATTACAGGACTTGTCAGAGCCTTTAATATGCTAATGGTGACTGGGAAGCTCTAGAAGTCAGACACAGCAGGCAGCGTTTGCCATCTACTTGAACAGAGGATCTCCTTCCCATGAAGCATTTACACCAGTAAAATTACCTTAGGAGGGGCGGGAGAGGGCTTTGGGGGCCCCACAGATGCAGCAGGAATGACACTGAAGGCCCGCCATGAGCCTATTCATCTTGATGTCAGATCTCTCTCATGAAGCCAGTCTCCGTGTGGCACAAACGGGTCCTTAACGCTCCCACGGACGCTCGCTAAGATCCCTGTGCAATTTTCTTTCCCTTATATTAATTTTTATGGTTACACGACTTGATTTATATTTTAAAAGAACGAGTCAATGAGGGGCGGCTGGATGGCTCAGTCGGTTCAGCGTTTGACTCTGGTTTGGGCTCAGGTCATGATCTCAGGGTCCTGAGGTCGAGCCCCGCACTCAGCAGGGAGTCTGCTTGAGATTCTCTCCCTCCCTCTGCCCCTACCCCTCCCCCCTCCCCCCCTCAAATAATTAAATACATCTTAAAAAAAAAAAAAAGTACGAGTCAACAGAAAGAGAACGCCCCTGTGAATCAGGCACAGGGCAAAACCATGCTGGGGGCTCAGGAACGGCAGAGCAGGAATGGGATCAGGAACAGGAGAGGCAGGTGGGAGACGCAGGTGTGAGTGGAGACGCCTGCTCTGGAGCCAGGCACCTTGGGGTTCGAATCCTGGCCTTACTCCCGATTCCTGTGTGACCCTTCCTCTGCCTTAGTTTCCTTTCTCGCTAAATTGAGGCCACAGAGGAAATCGAAGAGCTAATAGATGTTTGTTGATGAGCCCAGCGCCAGGCAGGTAAAAGTCCTCAGTAAATATTCTGTTGCGGTTATTATTCCACAAGAGGTGCTTTAGGAATTTCTCGCTAGATGCCAGGAGTCAGTGGGCAGAACAAGAAAGACTCACAGAGACCTGAATTCCAGTCCCGGTGCCCCCAGGACTGAGGTCTCTTGGACAAGCCTGGTCCCCAACGAGCCGCTTCCTGCTGTACCCCTGGTGCCCAGCCCAGAGTCACCCAGGAGCTGTACCTTGAATTGAAGGAAAAGCGGACTCCAGTTCCTCATCTGCGTAAGTGCGGGGTGGGGGTGCCCCGAATGCCGGCCAAGGGCCCTGGAGATTCTCTCCAGACACACCCACACTCGGCTCTAGCCTCGAGGAGGTGTCAGTCCATTTCCTAATTCAGGCAGCTTGCAACTCTCTGTGCTCCCTCCCAAAGCCCACTCCCAGCCCGCATATGTCCCCTCCTCAGAGGATGGTGTCCCCCTCCAGCCAGAAACCTTTGTGTCACCCTTGGCCTTGGTCTCTCTTCTTCCCCACATCCCTCTCCCACCAGCATGTCCTATTCAATCCCTCCACCACTCCCCATCTCCACTGCCACCACCCTGGCCCAAGACACCTGCCTGGTTTCCACCAGTCTCTCTGGGTTTCCTTCAATCCACATAGCAGCTGGAGTGGTGACCGCAGAGTACGCTATTACAGTGAGTCACAGGGCCTTTGCACATGCTGTCCCTTCACCCTCCCCCCGGTCCTTCCTCCTTTTCTTTTAACTGGTTAACTGCAACTCATTCCGATTCAGCTCGTGTCACCTCTTCCAGGAAGCTCTCCCAGATTTTCCTGACTAGATCAAATCCTCCAGCACAGCCACTTGTTGGCACACATTACAGTTTATAACTGTTTTTATTTCTGTGATTGCTTGATGAATGTTGATCTCACCCAGGAAACTGCGAGCAACTTGAGGACAGGGTTGTGTCTGCTTCATTCACCGTTGCTCACCCCATGCCCAGCACAGCACCTGATGAGCTGGTAACCACAGGTAATTCCAAACCACAGATAACCCAAAGTGGCTTGTGTGGGGTGTGGAACCAGACCTTGAATTTGGACTTCCACACCCCCAGACCCAGGCTGTAGCGGGGTGGGAGGCTGCCAGCCTGGGTCCTGGGATGAAATGCCGAGAGCAGCATCTTCCCAGAACCGGGGAGGGACACGCAGTTCCAGGACTCGGCCACCAGGTGGCGAAGTGGCTCTGCCCACGGGAGCGCCCTAAATGAATGCCAAATTGGAGGGTGTCAAACTTTGAGGGGTGGTGGTCACAGACTCCCCTGAGAATCAGATGAGCTCATGAGCCTCTGGCTAACAACACGCAGGGGTGGATCCAGGTTTTTCAGGGGCCTCAGACTTATACGATTTCGGGGTACTGTTTATGAGATCAAATATGCAATTATGAATTCAAAATTAGTTGCAGGACCTTAGAAGGGGCCAGAGCAAGCGAGCAGCCCTACAGCTTACTTAGCCTTATGGGTCTCTTGGTTAATCCCCCAATAATATGCACTATTCTCTGCAGTTTCAGGGACCCCCACCCCCAGCCCGCCGCCTCTGCTCATGCACACGGATACGCTCGCCTGGGGGCTCCTGGCCTAGGCGAAAAGCCCCTGACTCGGTCGGTCGTAAACCCGGGAGAAGCTGGAGCCTTGGAAGCCCAGCCCGGAGCTGAAGACGCAGGGGAGGGCTTCGCTCTACCCCACGCTTGTCCCCATCTGTGCCGACTGCCCTTGAGGGTCAGGAGGGGCCGTTTGGCCAAGGGCTTGAATGTGGGTCACCTCCAAATGAAATGGCTCCCGTAGTCACTGAGACGCTCCGAGGGCAGGGAGGAGCCCCGAGGGGCCACAACTCTAAGCTCGTGCCGCCAACAAGCCACACCGTCCTGGCTGCACACCATGAAGAAATATTTTTGCTAAATCCAGGAATTCTCTTCTGACAGTCACGACACTGCACTGTATCGTGTTGGTGTTCAAAGGATCTGGTTGGTAAAGGTACACGTGAAAAATGTACCGCTGGCCAGGTCCCCCTGCTTTAGCACTGAATTTGGCTGAAATACTTGAAGTCTCAAAAACACCCCTCCCACCCCCGACCTCCCCGAAGCTTCGTCAGCCCCGAGCGGTAGACTGCCGCCGGCCTTCTCGAGACAGGCTCTCCTCTGTAACAGGTGCTGCAGTTCTTAACATTTTATGTTGATTTGTGGGGTCGTTTGGCCAGTTAATTATGGCTCCTAACCCTGGTACCTGGCACATAGCAGGTGACTGACTTGGGTCAAGGGGCTCAGAGGCCAAGTCTGCCAATTTGCAGGGAAGGCCTGGGGCGGTGGAGGAAGCTGATGCTCTGAGGTGCAGGTTGGAGGCCAGACAAGGCTGGGGGGTGAGCTCTCTGGGCTGGGAGAAGTCGGGGCGGTGGTGACTTGGGCTTCAGCCTAGGGAGGGGAGCCCGAGAGCTGTGTGGGGGTGGGGCAGAGCCGGGGAGCAGAAGCAGGAATACCCTGCCAGGACTATGCTATTATTATTCCTTAGTTGACAGGTGGGAAAATTGGGCCTCAAGGAGGCCATACATCCCTTAAGTGGTAGAGGTGGGATTTGAACCCATGTGAGTGGAGTCTGCTTACCTACAACACTGACCTTTCCATAAATAAAGGCTGAAAGAATGAATGAATGAATGAATGATGGTAGCAAAAGCCCAGAGGGGTTAAGTAATATGGCAAAGGACACACAGGACCAGACTCCCTATCCAGTGTTCTTCGTGGCCGACACAGCCCACCGACTCAGGGGACGATGCTGAGAGGAAAGGGGGCCCCCAATGCCAGGCCTCCCTCCCCCCCGGCTGACCCGCCCACTATCCCCGCCTAAGTGGCTCACCCCGGAACTCCTCGTCAGTCAGCCGCTTCTTGTGGGTCAGCAAGAAGGGAAGCAGTCCATCCAGGTCGGTAGTAGAGCCCCGGGACACGATGTCAAAGAGGATAGGCCGGTTGAAGACTTTAAGGATGGGGGGTGGCTGGGGTGCAGGAGCTTTGGGACTCTGCGGCTGCTTCCTGGAAGTGGGGGAAGGCAGGGTGATGGGAGGGCTCATCCCCCTCCCCCCCCACCATCTCTGGCCTGAGGGGCCCAGGGGTTGTGGCAGGGAGGTGAAGGGAGCTGGAGCCCTAAGGAGGGACCAGACGGAGAGGGGAGGGAGAGCTGGAGAAACAAAGGCATATTTTATCCCAACAAACTCTACCTAGTACCTACTGTATGTTGGATAGAAACAAATAGACAAAAAGAAAGACAAGCTTGCCTAGCCATCCACCCACGCATCCACACACCCACTCACCTATCCATCCACCTACCCAGCTACCCATCTACCACTGGCCCATCCACCCACCCATCCACCCATCCATCCACCCATCCACCCATCCACCCACCCATCCCCCCACCTACCCATCCATCCACCCATCGACCCATCCATCCATCTGTCCATCAACCCATCCATCCCCCCACCCACCCATCTATCCACCCATCCATCCATCCACTCACCCATCCACCCATCTACCATCCATCCATCCACCCATCCGTCCATCCATCTGTCTATCCATCCATCTGTCCATCCATCCATCCACCCACCCATCCACACACCCACCCATCCACCCATCCATCCATCCATCCATCCATCTACCCACTTATCCAACCAGACATCCACCACCTGCCATCCACCCCCTCCATCCACCCATACACCCTTCCATTTGTCAGTTACTGAGTACTTACTAAGCCAGAGACTAAAAGAGACAAAGAGAGTGAGAAAAGAAAGGAGGAATGCTGGACTAAAAGATAAAGCAACTCATTCATTTATTCAGTCATTCACTCACTGATTTATTCATTCAACAAACATTTGAGACAAACAAGGCCATGCACACAGGTTCTGGGTTCAGGGCCCCCCACACAGTGGACACAGCACACGTTAGCTGACATTGAGGCTCTTATTTAGCATCCACTGTACATCTGGAGCCTGTGCAGGGGGCAGAAATGTTACAGAGGCAGATGGAGAAAGGACTCGACGCACAGAGGCTGGGACTGGGGAATCTGAGAGACAAAGGAAGGAAGAAAATGGATATTCCCTTGGTCATTGGACAAACACCACTTGGGCATCTACTGTGTGCTAGGTTTTAAGAGACAAATAGCCAGGAGCAGCTAGAATCCTCTCTGTTATGTCCCCACCCACCCAGCGCTGGTGCATATGGAGCACAGGAAGAACCTGTTAAATAGACGGAGGGTAGAGCAGAGAAAGACAGAAACGGAGACAGGGAGGGAGCAGAGGAGAGCGGAGGGGAGCCGAGGGGGAACAGTGACAGCGTTGGGTGGGAGGGAGGGGAGACTGAGTCAGGAGGGGTGGCAGGGGCAGGGAGAGCCGGTAGCAGGCCAGGGGACGTGGACAGCTGCTCTCCTTCCCTCCTCGGCCCCAGGCCCCACACTCCCCACTTGGGGCAGGGCCTCCAGCGGTGGGGTGCCAGGGGAAGAGGCGCCCTCCTGAGGACGGGGCGCAGACTACGACAACCCCAATGAGAGCACCTGGGCAGCCCCCATTTTATCTGCTCCTGAATCATGAACTTGGAGCCAAAAAACGAAATGAAAAGAACACCCTCACCCCCCATACCTCCTTAGGTGGTGTTCGGGGTCTCTGAAGACCTCAGCCACTCATGGCCACAGCCTATTAGCCCTGGACTGGGGTAGGGGTGCAGTGAGGGCTTGAAGGAGGGGTTTTGAGGGAGGGGAAAGGGAGCATGGAGCCCATCAGCTTCCAGCAGGACCTGGAAGGAATGGGGACACTTGGGGCGCTTTTGCTGTCCTCTGAGCAGATGGGAAGCACATTGTCCAGCAGCGTGTGGATGACCACAAGGCCTCGTTCCCTGGGCATGCCCAGCCCTTCCAGCCTCGGGCCCTGGTACTTGCACGTCCCTCCACTGGAACACCTTCCTCACCCCGTGTGGCCACTCCTTCTCATCCCTTAGTGTTGGGCTGAAATGCTGGCTCCTCCAAGCCCTCCCGGACTACCTTTCCTGTATCAGCTCTTCTCTCTGCCTCACCACCTCCCCCAACCCAAACTGTATGTTCACGTGTCTATTTACTTGCTTAGTACTTGGCTCACCCTCCAAAATGAAGGTGCCAGTGAAGGCTACTCAGGGTCTAAACTCAGTCGGAGCGGGATCTGGTGTGGCTTACCCCCAGAGCCACGGGGCCAACCGCACTGCCTGGCACTTGGGGGGGTGCTTGAGAAACACGCACTACATGCATCAGTGACTCAGTGAATAAAGAAAGGAGATAGCTCCTGACCAAGCAAGGGCTTCATCCAAGGGCGTAAACGAGTCTGTGATCGTCAAGGACAGGCAAGGATCAGGCAACAGAGGGCCGTCTCCCAACCTCAAGACTGTCCTCCAGATACACACAGAGGACTGAGAGGGGTCCGTAGGGGTTTTTGTGGGTGGATGGTTGGAGCGATCGAGGAGGACAGAAGGGTAGAGAGATATGTGAATGAGTGGATGGTGGACGGATGGATTGGACAAGTGGATGAGCAAGTGGAAAGACGGGTGGCTGGATGAATGAATGGGTAGATGGTGGATGGATGGACGGTGGATGGATGGATAGATGGGTGAACAGAAAGGTATATGGAAAAGTGGACAGGTGGGTGAACAGACAGGCAAACGGATGGACAGATGGGTGGATGGATTGGACACATAGGAGACCATTGGCCAGGCGGCCAGCAATACTCACTCGATGACCTTCTTCCTCCACCGCTTGTTGTCACTGGGGTGGTGACGATAGGTGCCATAGTCAAAGAGCGAGTCCATGGGTGCCTTCTTGGGTCCAGGCACCACCGAGGACTCATACAGGGTGGACTCCAGGAGGTCGATGGGGTTGGGCACCCCCTTGCGGAAGGCACCCTGGAACTTCATGCGCAGGTTTGGTCGCCCGTCACCGGGGCCGGCAGGGCGACCCGTGTCAGCCAGGGAGGGGGAAGGGGAACCATCCTCCCCCTCAAACAGGTTGGCCAGCGAAGAGAGGGGGAAGGCCTCGCCGCCGGGGGTGCCGCTCTCATCCCCGGGGCTCTCGGCCACCTCCCCAGGCCCTGTGTGGGGGCCTTCGTTGGGATCCGCCATGCCGGCCCGGGACCCGTCTGCGCTGCTCGGCCTGCAAGGGAACGGGAGGGGCGTCGGGCGGAGCCTGGCCGGCAGTGGGGGGTCCAGGAAGCCCCCTCCCACGTGGGCAAACAGCACTGCAGCCAGCGCTTCAAAGCCACCGTTATAATGACAGGGGTGCGCGGTGACCACTCCCAGATGTGGTTGGCTGCCAGCCCCGGGCGAGGGCTGCGACAGGCACCTCTTTTAGGGACCTGGAAGTGCAAATGTGCCTCAGGTCCAACCACCCTGGGCATTAGCTGGAGGAGGAAGGGCCTCAGAGTCACCCCTGGGACCCCAAACCTGGAGCCTGGGGCTTACTCCTGCCCAACCCGGCCAGCTTCGGAGCCCCACAGAGCAGGGTTCAAATCCGGGCTCCACACTCAGCAACCGCGTGGCATTGGGCAAGCTGATTTCACAGCCTCAGTTTTCTCACCTGTAAAATGGGGGCGTCCAAGCGGAGAGCATGCATCCCCGTGGTCAGTGCAGCCCCTGGCGCAAGGGAAGCACTGACTAAAACATAACCCTTAAACGCAGGCTCCGGGCCCAGCAGGTGCTCAGAGAACAGGCATGAACCCACTGTGTGAGCCAGCGTTCCTCCAGCTCTCCTAGCGCCATCCTTATGACTCCCCTTTTGAGAAGGAGGAAACTGAGTTCCTAAACCTATAGCTGACTTGCCACAGTACAAAACCTCAGCTCCCCAAGGCCGAGTGCTGCTGGTCCCTTCCCTCCCCTGTTGGTCTGGCTGACTCCTACCCACCTGTGTTCCCCGCTTAACTGTCCCTTCCTCCAGGAAGCCCTCCCTGACCATCTGTCCACGGGACTAGTTCATTCCCAGGCCGTGAGCACCAGGAGGCAGGGGATGCCTCTGTCCCGTTTACTCCCGCGTCCCATCACCTAGAAGGGTGCCACACGGACAGAGGTATGATCTGTTCCCATTTCTCAGATGGAGAGACTGGAGCTTTACGAGGGGCAGCCACACAGTTTCTAGGGAGAAGAGCTGGACTTGCACCCAGGTCTCCCTAGCTCTGCGCCCAGCGGTTAACCAGGAGCAAGGACGGGGAGGAGCAAGTCCCCGCGGGCTGGCTGGCAGGCCTCGGCCCTCTGCGGCACACTGCTGGGTGGGCGGGGCTGGGCACTGAGGCCCAGTTTCCTGGAACTTTCACCATCCCACCCGGGCTGCAGGGAGATGTCTGAAAAGCTCTCTTTTCTAGCTCTTCCTCTCCTAAACCAACACATGAACAGTGGAGCAAATAAACACGGGTTCCTGCCTTGTTGGTTTTGTGACTGCCAAGAGAGAAGGCTGAGGCCAGAGAGGTAGGGGCACCACCAGAGGCCTCTCTTGGGGGGTACAGCGGGGCTTACAGAGGGTCAGCGCTCCTGTTGGGGACTCGCCCTTCTCTGGGACCCAGTGGAGAGGGAGAGCCTGGACTCTGGAGTTATTCAGGCCTGGGTTCTAGGCTCAGCTGCTAGTGACATGCAGTGTGACCTTGGGAAAGTTACTTTAGCTCCCTGAGCCTCAGGTTCCTCCCCTTTAAAATGGGTGCAGGGGCGCCTGGGTGGCTCAGTTGGTGAAGCATCTGGCTCTTGGTTTCGGCTCAGGATACGATCTCAGGGTCATGACATCAAGCCCCATGTCGGGCTCTGTGCTCAGAGGGCAGTCTGCTTGTCCCTCTCCCTTTTCCCTCTGCCCCTCCCCTTGCTCTCTAAAAATGAATAAATAAAATCTTTAAATAAAATAAGATAAAATAAAATGGGTACAAAGGCAGCAGCTTTTCATAGCTTTGCAGGAAGAATTCAGTGAGGTCAGGCATTTCCCGTGCCAACCCTGGGAATAAATTGGGGGCTGTCGATGATTCTAATCAAAGGAGGAAGGAAGGGTTAGGAGCACAAGTGCTGAAATCAGATATACTTGGTTCCTATCTTGGCCCTGGACACCAGCAGCTGTGTGATCTTGGACAAATCACTTCCTGTCTCTGGGCCTCAGTTTCCCCCCTTGTAAAACCAGGGTGACCACACCTCCTCCTAGAGATCTTGGGAGATGTCAGATGGCTTTGTTCTGCAAGAATAGGGAGCATGTTGAGGCAGGGACAGGTATCCATTGGGGTGCAGGCATCAAGGGGGAAGATAACACTTCCCAGGGCACAGCCCTGTCCACCTCATTGAGGACCTAGGGGTGAGGGGAGGGGAGGCATTGGGGGACATGCCTCTGCTGTCAACACCCTCCCAATTACCATACCCCTTTCCCCACTAGAGCACCCAGTGAGGAAAGCTCCGGCTTCAGAGAGCTCCCAACCCCCCAACATGCGTGTACCCCCTCTCCTAAGGAACCCCAACCCAGACGGCATCCACGGTTTCTGAGGGCTCCATGATAAGGGGTCTAAAGTCAGCCAAACCCAGGTTCAAATCTCCTCTCAGCCACTCATTCCTTGCTCGTAGCCTTAGGCAAGGCATATGGGATCATTATTAGTGTTTAATTATGATGAAATAAAAATTACGACAATGCACAGGAGAGTCCCCACCACCAGGACTGGTCCAGCCCAAAACATCGACTGTGTTGAGGTCGGGAAACCCTGCCCTGGAGGCTCTCATTCCCATGTTACAGATGAGGATCCTGAGGGTCAGAGAGGCTAAGTGACTTGCCAAGGCCACATAGCAGGATAGCAACAGAGGCAGGATCCAAATCCCAGCAGCCGGCTGCCAAACTTGAGCTACCCTAACCCCTCGGTTGACTGGGCCCGGCCTGGCTGCCAGGCACCACGTCGACCGCTTACGGTGTCTTGTTCAAGCTGCACAAACACTGGGAGCTAAGGATTATCACCACCAGCCCATGATAACCTCTCTGAGCCTCAGTTTCCCTACCTGTCAAATGAGGGTTGTGGTGACAGCATCCAGCCCGTGGGGCTGCCGTGAGATGAGACAGATCACGGGTCTCTTGGGCACCTCCTTAAGCACTAGATGAATGCTTCCGTGGTCATCCTCAGCGTGCCCTCCTCATCCTCCTCCCCACGCACAGGCACGGGCAGAACCGCAGCCCAGGAGAGCCCAGCCAACCATGCTGGGCACCCACTCCCATTTTACAGCTAAGGGAACTGAGGCTCCCAGAGGCCACCCAGGGAGCGAATGGCCATGACGACGGCCTCTGGATCCTCAGCCTGCGCTCCTTCCACACCGCCCAAGCATGCACACACCAGGGAGCACATACACACACGCACACGGCCGGCTCTGTGCCCTGTGACAGTTCTTCCCCCAAATGCTACCCTGTCCTCTGTGGTCGGGAAAGGAGTTCCCTCCCTGTTCTAATTTGCCCTGTAGGCTGCTATTACACGTTCCAAACCCATGCCAGGCTTGGGACGGAAGGGGGTGCGGGCAGGGAGAGGGGCTGAGAGTCCTCGTGGGCCGCCTCTGCGCGGGAACGTCGCGTCTGCTTATCCGTGTCTTTCCCCGCATGGAACCCCCAGGGGCTCGATCCTCCCGGGAAGGCCTTCGCAGCGGGCAGCACCGGATGGCATCAGGGCACTCAGGGCCCAAGCAGGGACATCCCCACACGCTGGGTGTCCCTGAAAGCAGCGGATTTCCCCTGGTGTTTTAAGCACTGAGCACAGCTTCTGAACATAAAAAACAGATTGCAGTCCACGCAGAGGGTGGCTGGACAGGATGAATGGAGGGGGATCTGAATCTCAGGGCCCAAGGAGCAGGATTAGAAACCACTCATCTATTTATTTACTCGCCAAATGTTTACTGAGCACCTTCAGCATGCCAGGTACAGGGGACTCCGAGAAAAGTCCCTGCCCGCCTGGGGCTGATCTTCTGGTGGGGAACAGAGTAAACAGCTGGACAAAGCAAGAAGCAGAGTCATGTCCAGGGGCGTTCAGAGCGGTATAGGCCAGAGGGGCGCAGGAGTGACTGAGTTAAGGGGTGCAGAGGTCCCGAGCAGGGTGAGGAGACATTGTTCTGAGCCACGGTCCCCAAACCTCCCTCTCTGCCCCGACAGAGGCTCTGGGATTGCCAGGAATGCAGCCAAAAGCCACTCATTCTGCTCTGACAGACCGGGGCCTCAGTCGGGACAGCCAAACGCACTCTCTCCCCTGGAGGGGCTCCTGGAGGGAGCTAGTGGGGCATGGAAAGAGTGTGCATCTTGGTCAGACAGATCAGGGGGTCGGCTCCCCGACCCACCGCTCTTGAGCTGCATGAGCTTGGGCAAGTGACTTAGCCTCTCTGCACCTTGCTCTCCTCCCCCGTCCACAGGGATCTTAACTGGGTCGTTGTGCGAATCATACAAGTCAAGTCAAGCCCCTGGCACAGAGTAAGCAGTCAATAAACAGGGATCTACAAGCCTAAGTGAACAGCAGTTCCCCTCTCTCTGAGAATCTCAGGCCCAACGCAGGGTGGAGGTCTCCTGCACCTTCTGCCCACTGCCTCCTCATGCAGAGGGTGGAAGAAGGGGCCCATCCTCAGCATCGCCCGTGGCTTTGCCTGATCTCATGGAAACCCTGGCACATAGCCGTCAAATCCCATCCTCCTGATTCCATGACCCAGGAAAGCTGCTTAAATCCCGTGGCAAGTTTGGGCGTGCAGAGCTGCCCTACCCCAGGGGGACAAATCTCAGGGAGCTAGTTCCTCCCTGTTCCCTCCCTCCTGGGATCGATTCACTGCGACAGGCATCTGCTGAGTGCCACCTTTTTGCAGGGCACCCAGGGAAGCATAAAAGAGTGGAACCCCACAAAAGAGTCTGGGGTCGGGGGAGGGCACATGGCTTTATCCCCCTCTTGACCTTTGCCAGGGCTTGTCCCCACTTCCTCCCCCTGGCTCGGTTCCCTTGCTCGGGTCCCCTCTTCACAGGCACCTCCTGTGAAAAGCCTCCCTGACCTCCAGTCTCAACCGGCTCCCTCGTTCATTCTTAGAGCAACACGCACCTCCCTTTAGAGCACTTGCCGTGATTAAGCTTGTACATTGACTTACATTACTCCTTTAGTCACCTTCTCTCTTCTCTGGAGTCTTAGTTCCACGAGGGAGGGACTACAGTGTGTCTGTTATCTCCCCAGCTCCCAGCACCGCACTGGGGCAGAATGGGACATCTGTAAATATTCGTTTTCTTGAACTGTAAGGCAGGGGCCCTCTGAAGTCCCCGGGAGGGTGCAGGCATGGGCAAGCAGCACTAATCCCGACGGGGACAGGGACCGGCTACAAGGAGGAGGGCGTCTGGACTGGGGCCTGACAGCTGGAATGGGGGCAGCAGGGTCTGACGAGAAAATTCAGGGGGTGCTGGGGAACAGCATGGGCTGAGGCGCTGGGACAAAGAAGGTGGAGGAAGAAAAGATGGGTGAGTGGGGTAGGGGGAATGCGTAGGTGGGTGGGAAGCAGGTAGACCTGGGGGGAGGTGTGGGGCTCCCAGATGGACCCAAGGCACTTCCTCCTCCCTCCATCCTGGGGCTCTGTGCCCAATCTGCAGCGCCCCCCCCCCCCCACCGCGCCGCTTCCTGCGGTCCCCTGGAATAAACAAGACTGCGAGCACCTGTCATTCCAGGTCAGTCTTGGAAGGGCGGTGTGGGTAGGGAAGGGGTTAGGAAAACAGGGATCCTGCAGAGACAACACCAGCTCTGTCCAACGCCCCCCACCTTCCCAGTAAGGAAACTGAGGCTCAGAGAGGCAGAGTCACTCTGACAGTGTTGCCCAGCTCCCTGGGGGGGGGGGCAGGAGTCACACCTGTGTGGTCCCCAGAACCTGTGCCTTCAATAGACACTTTACAAGGACTGGGGACTCCAGAAGGGAGGGGTGGAGGCAGGGGTGCTGGGTGGCTGGTGGGGACCACAGGCCCCCGAGGCAGATGGCCGGCTCACCAGCTGGGTGGCCCTGGACAAGTCACCTGGCCTTCCTGTGCCTTGGTTTCCTCACTCGTACATGGTGGACGGTCAGAGCACCTACCCCAGGGAACTGCTGTGGGCTTAAATGAGATAAATGTAGGGGGCCTGAGTGGCTCGGTTGGGCATCTGCCTTCGGCTCAGGTCGTGATCCTGGGGTCCTGCGATCGAGCCCCATGTGGGCTCCTTGCTTAGCGGGGGGCCTGCGTTTCCCTCTCTCCCCCTGCTTGCCGCTCTCCCTCTCTCTCTCTGTCAAATAAATAAAATCTTTTCTAAAAATGAGATAAATGTATAAAATACTGTGCCCAGGACCTGGGGGAGAATGCACGCTCCATAAAGATTGGCTGTTGTTAGCATCATCAGTATCATTGTATTATTATTATTATTAATTATTATCAGAGGGTAGATGGACAACCAGACGGAGGAGCAAGAAGGTATGCCTGCCCGGGAAGGCGGAGTGAGTGGCCGGGCCCAGAGCCTGGGACCCACAGCCACCCTGGAGCAGTCCCTGCTGGGTGCAGTGGGCTGGGAGCTCAACCCCTTGGCCAGGTGAAGCCCCCGGCCTGCCAGGCCCCCCGCGGGCAGCACAGCGGGGAGCATCACCCTTGCCAGGCCCCTTCCCCAGCCAGCCTGTGTTTACCTAGCAGGTCTCGGCCCAGCCCGCTTCCTGTTTGCTGCATAGTGGCCGCCTGTCCGGGGCAAACAGAGCCCCAGTGTCCTGTCAGGTCCCCCGCCCCCCCACCCAGGAGTGCCCCTCTCAAGCTCACACCACCCAGGCGGGGCGAGGCCGGGGTGACTCACCAGGCCCCACGGGGGGCTGGTGCGGCCACTGCAGTCACTCGCTGGGTCATCCTGCAGGTCCTTGGCTGGAGGGCTTCCGACCATGCGCACAAATACCCCTGTGAGCTTTCCCGGGCAGCCATTCACTTCCAAGAGTCCCGAGGCTCAGTGTGGCTCAGTGCTTTTAAGAGCATGTCCCACGCAACACAAAGGCCACACACTGTGGGATTCCATTTACAAGAAATGTCCAGAATAGGCAAATGCACAGAGACAGAGAGCGGATTAGTGGTTGCCAGGGGCTGGGAGGGAGCACGGGGATGGTGACTGCTAATGGTCCGGGGTTCCTTTTTGGGGTGATGAAAATGCACTGGAACCAGATAGTGGGAATGTCTGTCCAACTCCGAATACACTAAAAAAACCGCCACTGAATTGCACACTTTGGAAGGGTGAGTTGTGTGGTATGCGAACTACATCTCAATACCCCTTCCTGGCTTGGTGACCTTGGGCAAGTGGCTTCCCTGCCCTGAGCCTCAGTTTCCCTGGCACAACATGGGAATGTCCTGAGGATTAAACAGGTGTAAAGGGTCCAACACAGGGCTTGAACCAGAGCAGAGGCCCTCCCTGTCTCAGGAGGCTCTGCCTCCTTCCATGTCCTCACCCCCTCACATCAGAGCACAGCCGCAGACCAATGCTCCAGCCCAGGAGGAGGGAGCCCTCGAAACCTCAGGACCCCCTTCTCTCTGGCCCAGCCCCTTTCCTGGAGGACAGTCAAGCCCCAGAGACTCCCAGAGAGGATTTTCTAGCCTCAGGGACGGCTTGACCAATGTTCTGTTCCCCACCTGCCACTCTCAGGCTGGGTGGCTTTGAGCAAGTCACTTCACTCTAGGCCTCAGTTTCCTCATCTATAAAATGGGGGGAATATTTACCTCCACCCATATTTGTTTTTAGAATGACAAGTAATTTTAGAATTATTTGTTGTACCATACATTCAAGCTTTAAATTAAAAAATAAAATGACAGCTCAGGCCCCAGAGGGCTGGTATGAGGATTGCATGAGATTATTCAAGAGTTCGGGACCGTTCCTGGCACCTAGTAAGTGCTCAACAAGTGGTAGCTGCTTTTGGGGGGATTGTTAACCTGCCCTCTGTTTACAGCTGGAGAGATGAAGCCCAGAGAGGGCACAGCGGACTGGGTGCTGGGACCCAGACTTCCTGGTTCCAAGGCCAGGACCAGTGACCATGCTTGGAGACCTTACCTCCCAAAGAGTTTTCTCACCCCGCATGTCCCTCTCTCGCCATCTCTGGGAGGCTGCCAGGATGGGCATGGCCCAATTTCCCGGCTGGGAGGCTGAGGCCCAGAGGGGACAGGACCCCCATCCACCCATACGGGCATCCCTCCACCTCATTCCCACATGCAACAGGCCTGAGGTTAACCCAAGTCAAAGGAGCGAGCAGATACCCAGGGAGTGAATGGGTCCATCAGGAGCCCAGGAAGGAAGCCTGAAGCAGCAGAAAAAGCAGTCTGAGATCCTCTCTCTGCCCCAGCCCACCTCTCCACCAGCCTATGCCAATAGTTAACAGCTTCAAATTGTGGCTGAGGCCAGCGCCTGAAATCCCACCATTAGCAGGGCCTGCCCTCACTGGAACATTCCACACATCACCTTCTCTCTGTCCTAACCCAAGTAATGACTCCAGAAGTCAGATATTATTGTCTCCATTCTCAGATGGGTAAGCTAAGTCCTGGGGGAACGGAGGAGGGTGGCTATCCACCCAACACCTGCCCTGCACTGAGCACCTTTGCATTCGCCCCTCATCTGAGATGGGCATTATCATCGTCCTCATGTCACGCGGGCACCACCTGAGGCTCAGAGAGACAAGAGACCCAGCCGAGGTGACAACGCAACGAGAAGGAATGTGGCTAGGGTTCCAACCATCTGCTTTGAAACCCATGTCGGTTCACCCCTTCGGGGTCTCCGAAGCCCTCTCTCCAGGGTCACCCCCTTCTAAACACCGCACCCCTGGGAGCTCAGCAGGCAGGTGGCACAGTGGGGAGGAGCCGGGGCACTGCAGACAGACAGATGTGGGGTTTGGATCTTGGCTCTGCTGCCTAGTAGCTGTGAGATCCCTGACAGGTCACTTCACCTCTCTGAGTCTCCGTTTCCTCATTTCTAAAAGGGAGCTAAGCGTAGCACCCACCGCTGGGTTGCTTGGTCATTGTGGGTGTCAGAGCCTCATTAAGGTGCAGCCCCACGGACTGTGTGGGCATGATGGGAACTCTTCTGCTCCAGCCACTGAGTGCCCAGGGCCTAGAACACGGCCTGGCACTTAGTAGCTGCTCAAGATACACTTGCTGAATGGATGAATGAACTCCTGGACGCAAATGAACCTTTGCCCCACTAACTGGCTCGCTAGCTAACTTCCTCCCACTCTCCCAATCTTTTTTTTTTTAAGATTCTATTTATTTATTTGACAGAGAGAGACACAGTGAGAGAGGAAACGCAAGCAGGGGGAGTGGGAGAGGGAGAAGCAGGCTTCCCGCGGAGCAGGGAGCCCGATGTGGGGCTGGATCCCAGGACCTTGAGATCATGACCTGAGCCGAAGGCAGATGCTTAACAACTGAGCCACCCAGGCGCCCCTTTCTCTCTCCCAACCTTTAACAGGTCATTTATTATGCAACTATTGTGTGCTGGGCTCTCTGACCTGTGAGACCCACACCCCCCCGTGAGGGCGACAGCAAGCATGAACCCATTCTGCAGAAGAGGAAATTGAGGCTCAAGGAGACCAGGACACTTGCCCAAGCCCGCTTGGTCTCCCAGCCAGAGTCTGAATTTGAGTAGGTGCTTTCCTCTGATGCCCCTGCCTTGTTGATCTGTCTGTTCAATCATTCCTTCCTTCCTTCCTTCATTCACTCTGTCTACCAGTATTCCCAAGCCCTTTTGCAAGGGGAGACAGAAGGGTCTGATGGGTCCCCAGCCTGAGGTCAACTGGCCCCTTGCCCACTGGGGTCTCCCCCCAGCCTGTGGGGCCCACTCGGGGCATGTGGTGGAAGTCCGGCCTCCCCCCTCCATACACAAACATGAGGAGCCGTCCCAGAAGGTGGTCAGCCCTCCTGGCCAGTGGGTGGAACCCAGGCCACTCCACCCTCAGGGAAAAACAGGCGCCCGGGAGACTGAGGAGCCCTTTGTGCAGGGGGGAGGCAGGGCGGGCGGCAGGCAGGGCAGGCGGCCGTTACTCACCACCCCAAGAAAAATAAGAGTATTCCCATTTGGTCAATGGCTTGCCTGTCTGTCCCCCGTATGCCCTCCCCCTTCTGCAGCCTTTCCCATCCTCTGATCTCATCTGGAGCAGACCCAGGAGCATTTATGGAGGGCTTCCTATGGCTCTCCCTCGCCAATGAAGAAACTTGTCAGAGAGGTGCGGTGACCTACTTGGGGGTCACACAGCCAGCGGTGGCCCCAGGGCTCAGGACAGAAAGGAGAAGCCAATGATCAGCAAGGGGCTCAGCGGCAGGAAGGAAGTCGGAGTCATAGTGAAAGTAGGGGGCTGGACTCTCTTCCTCATTCCTGTTCAGCCAGCATGCCCATTCACGGGACCCAAGGGAAACCCAGGCAGGGGGAGTCCAGGCTGGGGCAAGAATAGTGGCCAGAATCCCCCAAATCCCCCTCCAGCAGACGGAGCTCTGACCTCCTGAAAAGCCCGGGCGGCAGGCCCAGGAACAGAGAGGTTAAGCTACCTCCTGAGGTCACATGGCAGCAAGCAGCAGAGCTGGACTATGGACCAAGCTGGGTCAGACTCCAAGAGGAGCAAGTCCAAGGTGGAAGCTCTTCAGGGACCCACCCAAGGGGACCAGAGTCACTCAGATCCGGCTTCCAGATCCAGCTCTGCCAGGAGCCCTGAGTAAGTTATTTCTCCCTCAGAGACTCAGTTTCCCCAGCTGTAAAATGAGATCCAGCCTTCCCGCCTCACCTCCAGTGGGGGCAAGGCTGTGACATCATCGAGGTGAGCATCAGGTGACAGACATTGGCTATCCACTAAACAATCAGCGAAGTGTGAAACGTTGGCGGTTCCTGGCATTCAGTCAATGCCCGTAAATATCTCACGGCTGAAAAGGCATCATCCTTTTTCCAAATGCAGGTCTAGCCTTGCTCCTGCTACCTTCCGCCCGCCCGCCTGGCACAGAGGGGCTCTCAGAGGCCGCCACAGGGATGAGCTGGAGGAACGCATGTCCAGGAGCACGCCGGGGGAACAGGGTGAGGAAGAGGACGGTGCTTCGGGGCCCCCTCCATGTGCCTCGGACTCTCTTGGCAAAGCGGGGACTGGGAGCGCCATTTGACAGACAAGGAAACTGAGGCTCAGAGAGGCCAGGTGACTTGCCTGAGCTTCCCTGGGGAGGAAGCAGCAGACCTAGGATTTAAGGCAGGGCCTGCCTGAGCAACCCAGGTTCTTCTCTCTCTCCCTACACTGCAGTCTCTTCCCCATGACTCCGGGTCAGGACAAATGGGGACAGGCCACCTTGGAAGTTAAGGGCATGGATTTTGGAATCAGGCAAACGGAATTCAGAGCTCAGCTCTGCCCCTTCCCAACTAAAAGGCCCTGGGGCAAGAGATTTCACTACCCAGACCCCTGTTCCTCCCTCTCAAAAATGGGGATGATAACAGTTTTGTATCCAAATGTACTAAGAGTGTTTGGCTCAGGGCCGGGCACATGGGAAGTGCTCGATAAATGCTCACTACCATCATAAGGACTACGAATGCAGCCCAGGCTTGGCTAAAGCCAGGCAGAACCTTGCACCCAGTGCTCAGAGCGGCGGCTGCGGGGCCCAGGGCCATAAGTATCTCGAGAGATCTGAATTAATCTTTAACAGGTGAATTCCGCTCCAAATGGGTGATGTGGAGCATTCCAGAGGGCCCACTGGTGTGCAATGTTCCCTTGGCTCCCCAGATCTGGTGTGTGACAAGAAGTGGAGCCAGGGATTTGGGGAGGGGCCCGGAGTGTTTTTCCCAGAGTCAAATAGGGGAAACTGAGGCAGACAGCAAGTCAGGGGCCTGTGAGCGGTCGAGATGCCCACTCATGCAAACTCCCCCTCCCACCAAGGGACAGATGAAGGAGCTCAAAGGACTCGGGCCCTCTCAAAACGACGTGTTCAGTCACTCCACCGTGCAGCAGAGATTTACGGCGCACCTGCCCTGTACCAGACACCGTGAGGCCAATTCTCAAGTGGTCCTCTCCCTCCTACCTCTCCTGTCAGCCACCCCGCTCTAGTCCCCATCCCAGGCCTCACATCTCCTGCCTGGATGACTTCCCCAGCCTGGGGACCGGCCTCCCTGCCTGGCCCCCACTCTGCAGCCAGAGGGACCCTTCCAGACCACACATCCAGCATGTCCCTCCCAGCCTGGACTTGAGGGCTTCTGGGTCTGACCTAGCCCCTGCCTGCCTGATCCCTTGCCCTTCCCGTCCACGCCACACATTCCAGACTGACGGAACCATGTCTTGGCTCTACAAAGTCTAGTTTTACCTACCTGGCAACAGGTAGTCGTCAGGTCTTTGCTAGTGCCCTTCCCTTTACCTGAATGCCCTTTCCCCTATGTCTGCCTTTACTCTTCAAGGTGTGGCTCAAGCTCTCCCCGCCCCCACAACCTTGATCAAGCCCTCCCTGATCCCTCCCTGGACTGCTGTCTCACCCCACAGCATTCTCTCCTGGTGCCCATCCATTCGACAGCATACATATGCCAAGCATCTACCACACGTGCTCACCTTGCCGGGGGCCCACAGGTCAGGCGTGGGTGCTGCCCGCCCAGAGGCCACAGCTGGCAATCCCAGTGTCAGGGAGGCGGCTGTCGGGGACACAGCCCTCAGGCTAGAGCCTGGCTGGGGTCCGAAGCTGGCACAGGGGGCTTTCGGGGAGGATTTGCTGGACACAGGAGGAAGTGGCTGAGGCCCCGCTCCCACCAGGTAAGGCGGCAAGGGCGCCCCTGACGCCTCCCCAGCAGTAAGGCTCTGGATTGCTCCCAGGGAGCCCCAGGCACCTTCTCAGAAGCTCTCACCATCACCCCCTTGCCCTCAGGCGCTCATTCCCTACACCTAGGAACACTCCATGCCAAAGGACCCCACGTTGGTCTTACACACCTGACCCTGACTGGCCCAGGAGCGCCATCCGCCATTCATTTTGGGAGCCCCTCCGCCTCCAATTTACCAACAAAGGTGGGAAAGAAGGGCCCCCGCTGTTATTCAAACAGAATGAACTAGAGAAATGAGGGAATGACCAATTACCTTTTTTCACCTCTTCCATTAAGAAGGCCCTTGGGGCACAACCACCCACACAGGCTGGTGCTAACCATCTGTCCTCACCACAGCCCTGGGGTGGCCCTCAGTCCACCCCCATTTCAGGGACTAACCCAAAGTCACTCAGCAATGGGGGCAGGCGGAATGGGGGCCACACAGGCCCCACTTGTAACCCTGCAGATGACCCGGACCTGACCCTTCTACTTGACCTCTCTGAAGAGACCACCTCTTCACTTTCCTCACTGGTGGTCATGGAGTCACCCCCTGTCCTTGCCCCCCCCAGATAAAGTGGCAAAGCTAAAATCCTCCAGTGGTTCTTAGCGTCCCCAGAACAGGCTCACACAGGACATCGCACGTCTCCAGCCCCAGCAGAGGCCAGGTTTGAAGGCTGAGCCAGAGCACCCATAGGCACACCCCCTCCCCTGTAACTTCCAGGGCACCCCCTGGGCACCAGGCAGGGAGCATTCTGGACCCTGGTAGCCCTGGGTTTAAATTCCACTTGGTTACATCCCCGACCTGAGCGGCTTTCTCATTTGCAAAATGGGGAGGTCAGACGGAGGGCCAGGCTGGGGCTGGGCCAGGCGGGGGTGGTAGGTAGCTAGCTCCGAGGGCATGTCTGTGGTTGGTATCTCCAGGCAAGTGTGGAGTGTGGGAGGTCTCTCTCTGGAGACAGAGCTGGAGGTGAAAGATTGTCCTGCGTCTTGGAGGAAGAGCCATCTCTGGGCCTAAAGAAGGCTAACTAAGAAGTGGCCTTTGGAAGTTCCAGACTTAAGAATTCTCTCCTGCTTGCTTCCTGCGTGGTGGAAGGCAAACCTCAGGACCCCTCCTATCTCAGCCCCCCAAAATAGGGATACCCCCAAGGTGGGCTGCAGGGGCTCCTAGCTTTTGGTTCCTGGGCTTGGATCTCGGGGACCCCGGGATCTCCGTCCGGCAGACCCACGACCCCCAAGGCCCTCGACGGCGCCCATTTCACAGGTGATAAAACTGAAGCCCAGAGTTGGGGGGTGGCCGGCCCAAGGGCACCCAGCGGGGTGGCGGGAGCTGGCGGGACCCCGCGCCTCCCTCCCGAGCCCCGGGCCGGGACTTCCGGAGCCTCCGAGACGTCCCCAGGGGCGCGAGGGGACCTCGGCTGGGCCGGCCCTCCCGGGATCCCTGCCCCGAGGGCCCAGGCCCCACTCACCTCCAGGACGGCGCGGCGCTTCCTGAATCCCGGCCGCCCGGCGCCCGCCCGCCGGCCCGGCCCGACTCTCCTCCCCCGGCTCAGGTTCCAGCGCCGCGCACCGCCCCCGGCGGCCCCCGCCCCGCCGCCCGCCGCCTCTGCCGGGGCGGGCTCGGCCCCCGTCCCGGGAAGCGGGGCGTCGCGATCGCGGCCGGAGGGCCAGGCGCGGCCCGGGGCCACAACCCTCCCGGGCTCCTGATCCCGCCACCCTGGGGCTGCCGCTCCTGGTAACGGGTCCCCCGGTGCACTGACTCATTCATTCATTCAGCAGACAGTTCACTGGGACGCGGCCGCCGGGGGCCCCTGCCCTCAGGTAGCTCCAAGTCCCGCAGGGGAGGCACAGGAGTGACGCCGGAATAGATACAGAGCCTGCTGTCTGGGGCTAAATAAACATGAGCTCCCTCTCTTCACCTCTTCACCAGCGCTTAGCACGCAGCCCAGGACCTAGCAGGTGATCAGGTGTGTTTTTTTATTGGGTGGCGAAGGTGAGCCCCTACCTGCAGTCTCGCCTTTTACTCCAGCCACTTGAATGCCTCCACATGACGGGCAGCTCACTTCTGCTGGGACTAGTTGGAAGCCTAGTGGGCCTGAGCTCCAGAGCCAGGCTCCCTGAGCCCAAGCTGTGGCTGGGGACTCATCCCCTGAGCAGCCAGCCTCTCCACCTCTGTGTCTCAGTGTCCCCCCTGCAGAGTGGGGAGTAGCTATGTCCCCACCCCACAGTCCCGGTGGAGATGCTGGGAGCACCAGCTCTGTGCAGGGCGCCAGGAACGTTTCTAGCCCTTTTATCATTATTGGGGTTTTTATTAAATTGAGCTGACTCCCCAAAAACAGTGGGGTAGGTCCTTCCCCCCCCCCTCAGCCTGCAAATAGAAATAGCTCCCATGAGGTGTTGGTTCAGCAGCTAGGAAGTGGAATTTTGAAATTGCTGGAAAAAGAGAATCTGAACAGAAGCGATGTGTTCAAGCTGTCAGTGCAAAGCATTTACAAAAAACAAGCAAAAAACTTAATCGTTAACTCGGTGAGCACAGGGGGAGAATCCCTGTGAGGCGGGAATTGCTGTGCCCACTTTACAGATGGGAATCTGAGTCTTGCAGAGGAGTGCGGCCTCTCCAAAAGCTGCTCCCTCCATAGCGGGGTGGCGAGGAGAAGCTTTTCCCTCTGGGTCTCCAGGATCTTAGAGCAAACAAGCCGCTATCTGGCTGGGATGAGGAATGTAAACAGAGGAGGGTCCCCACATGCCTTCCTGACACAAAGCCTCTCTCCGCTGGGGCTGGACCCAGCCGGGAAGTGGACAGGGCAGCAGGCAGAACTCATCTAGGGCCCATTCCTGCAGAGAGCCACCCCTCCCCGCCCCATGAAAAGAAAAGGACAAGGATGATCCCGGCTACAAGGAGGGTGATGGAGAGGACTGCAGGGGATGGGGCCAGGATTGGTACCCGCTCTTCTCCGAAGTCAGGGGGAAGAGGCGTGAGCCCCAGCCCCAGCGTCGCTAGCCCAGCTCCCTCCTGACCCTCACTTCACAGACTGGGCAACTGAGGCCCCATGCAAGGAAGTGACTCGTCTTGGGCCAGGAGACTGGACCTTGGCCACTGGCTGATTCAATGGGAAGCCGTGAGCAAACCCCTCCCCGCCCCCCAGTGCCTGTGCCCTCCTCTGGAAAGTAGTACTGGTTTCCCAGAGGCAAGGGACCACGTCCGCTTTGCTCACAGCTGCAGGACCGGCTCCAGGCACTCAGTAGGTTCTTTAAAGGTACTGGTGGATGGGGCGCCTGGGCGGCTCAGTCGTTAAGCGTCTGCCTTCGGCTCAGGTCATGGTCCCAGGGTCCTGGGATCGAGCCCTGCATCAGGCTCCCTGCTCCGTGGGAAGCCTGCTTCTCCCTCTCCCGCTCCCCCTGCTTGTGTTCCCTCTCTCGCTGTGTTCTGTCAAATAAATAAATAAAATCTTTAAAAAAAAAAAAAAGCACAAATGTTCTGGGGTGCCTGGGTGGCTCAGTTATTAAGTGTCTGCCTTCGGCTCAGGTCATGATCCCAGGGTCCAGGGATCGAACCCCGCATTGGGCTCCCTGCTCCGTGGGAAGCCTGCTTCTCCCTCTCCCACTCCCCCTGCTTGTGTTCCCTCTCTCGCTGTCTCTCTCTCTGTCAAATAAATAAATAAAAAATCTTAAAAAAAAAAAAAGTACTGGTGGAGCTGGAGGGAGGGGTGGGGATGGGCAGTGGGTGTGTGCTGGGGACAGAGCTTCCATTTTGCGAGCTGAACACCGTTCCGGAGGTGGACGGTGACGATGTCATGCCACGGGCCATGAACTTCAAAATGGTTTCACGTGGTGAAATCTGTTATGGGCATTTTACCACAGTAAAAAAGCCAAGGGGTGGGGGTGGGGAGAACTACTGTTGATTGAGAGCGTGAAGGTCTGCTTTGCAGGGAAGGGGTGAGTAGGAAGAGCAAATGAGATGCTCAGGGGGATTTACTGAACGTGAACAGGGCCACTGCTAGGAACGTGACTGTCATTATTTTACCGTTCTTGTCACTGGTGAAGCCCTTTGGCCTCTGTCCTGGAAGAACGAGAGACTCTTTTTTTTTTAAGATTTTATTTACTTATTTGACAGAGAGAGAAGGAAAAGAAGGCTCCCCGCTGAGCAGAGAGCCTGACTGGGGCTCGATCCCAGGACCCCAGGACAATGACCTGAGCCGAAGGCAGACGCTTAACCGACTGAGCCACCCAGGTGTCCCAGGACAAGAGACTCCTAACGGACAGAAGGAGCTTCTCCTCTTAAGGAAGGAACGAAATAGTAAGGCCTTTAGCACAGGCAGAATCCTGTGGAGGCTATAGCCCGGCCCAGCCCTTTGGCCCACGAAGCTTCTGGAGCGCCCCACTGGGGCTCAGCCACCACCGTGAAGGGAGGTTCTGGGCTGCACCGAGGTCCGCACTTAGCAAGCACTTACTGTATGGCAGGCTCAGTGCCAGGCACTGGGGAGAGATCAGTGGGCCAGAGGGGTCAGCCCCTGAGGGGCTTTATTCCACCTGGTACACCTGCCCCCAGCCCCGGGGGAGGGGGGGCCCGGTTATAAAAACAAGGGCTATGCACTTCACTTGACAGTTGGCATAACTCTGATGAGGCGGCCAACCCGGTTCATCTCCTCACAGCCTGGAAGGGAAGGATTCTTATACCATTTTCTGGAAAAGGACACAGAGAGGCCACTGGCCTGAGATCCCACAGTCGGTAGGATTTGAACCCCAGCCCGATGGACTGTCCTCAGGGTGGACATGGTCTCAAAAAGACAGACAGTAGTAAGTGTCAGCAAGGACGGGGAGGAACGGGAGTCCTCCACTGCTGGCGGGATGTAAAATGGTGCAGCCGCCTTGGACAACAGTCTGGCAGATCCTCAAAATATTATGTCTAGAGTTACCATATAAGCCAGCAACTGCAGTCCCAGGGATTAAGCCAAGAGAAATGAAAACATACGGCCGCACCAAAGACTTGAACACAAATGTTCATAGCAGCATTATTCGTAAGAGCCCAAAATAGAAATGACGCAGATGGCAAATGGATGAATAAAATGTGGTATATCTATACAGTGGAATATTATCCAACAATAGGAGTGACGTATCGACACTTGGCTGCACCGTGGATGAGAACATTGTCATCACCCCAAAAAGAAACCTCAGATGCTTTAGGTAACACCCTCCAAGCCTCGCCTCTCCCCAGCCCCTGGCAACCATTCATCTACTTTCTGTCTCTATAGATTTGCATCTCCCGGATATCTTGTACAAACGTGATCCCACAACACACACAACAAATGCGATCACAGCCTCCGATGTCTGTGTGACTGTTTTCATTAGCATCCCTTTTTCCAGGCTCATCCATGGTGCAGCCAAGTGTCCATATGTCATGATCTCAGGGTCCTAGGATTGAGCCCCGCATCCGGCTCCCTGCTCAGTGGGAGTCTGCTTCTCCCTTTGCCTCTGTGCTCTCCTCTCTCTCTCTAGTAAAATAAATTTTTAAAAAATCTTAAAAATAAATAAATAAAATTTAAAAGATAAAAAGAACGTGGTCCCTGGGGGATCTGGGTGTGGCTCTCCCCTGTGTCTTAGCTGTGTGACCTCAGGCAGAGGACGCTGCTTCTCTGAGCCTCACTTTTTCCTTTATAAAATGGGGATAGTAACCGCTCCTACCTCGCACAGTTGGGAGGATTCGACCTGGTAGTGCTCTGGAGGGCTGGGCAGGGTAGGGACAGGGTAGCTGCTCAGTAACTAGTCCTCAGAAGTCCCCACGCTTCCCCCGCACCGACCAGCTTAACATCCCCTGCCAAGCGCTCCGACGTTCACCCAACGTCCTCCCTCACATTACTGTAACATCTTCCTCCTTGTGATTCCTTCAGTAATCTTGGTAGGTTGGCACTGCTGTTCCCATTTTACGGATGACAACTATGGAGCCCAGGAGAGAGCCAATATCCGTGGCACAGGCCCCGCCCCCAGCATGCCAAGGCAGAAACTTCTTTCCTCTCCCTGCACACCCCCTGCTGTTCTGGCCCCATCAAATCATATTTCCTCTTTCTCTTCACAGGCGGTGGCTTGGCCCAGCTGGTGGCCTCACAGCTCCAGAGCTTGGCTGAGGCCAAGGGCTGGTGGGTCTCTGGGGGCCTGGTGTGGTTCTCCAAGTACAGACAAAGCTGAAACCACCAGGTGCAGCTGGATTCCCCCTCTCCTCTGCACAGCCTCGAGGGGGTGAGTCTTCTCCAGTCCCTTCTGCAGTTGGATAAACTGAGGCTCCGAACGGTGAAACCCTTGGCCCAACGTCCATGCCAGCGATGCGGTCAGGATTTGAACCCGGCACCGTCTGAATTCAAATGACACCCTCCAGCCCCTAGAGCAGCCACCTGGCCCTAACCCCAGGTGCCTCAGTCCCCTCACCTCACACATGGGAAGTCTGCTCACTCCCTGGATGAGACTGCGGAGTGTGGGGCTGTTGGGGTGAGAAATTCTGGCTGGCCTTTCTGCTCTTTCTCCAGCAAGGGCGCGGCGTGGATGGGCTCAAGAAGGACAGACAGAAGAAACAACTGGGGAAAGTTGCTGAGGAAGGGCCGGGGCTAGCATGTAGGCATTTACGCGGCCCTCCGTGTGTGCCAATACTGGATTCCCAGCTACGGGACAGGAAGCGTGCCCAGAGAGGGGAGGCAACCTGCCTGAGGTCACACAGCCAGGAGGGCACTGTGTCTGATAGTCTTTTCTGGGAGCCTTCCCCAGTAGACAGCAGGCCCCCCACGAAATCACATTTACCAAGAAGCCACCGAGACAGGATACAAGGGGCTGGAGACAAATCAGCTGGTTTGTCCTCAGTCCCGCATATGGCTGTGGCCCAGAGACTGGAGGCCCGGACCTGCCAGACACCTTCAGGGAGGCTCTTCTGGAATTCTCCCTGGGGCAGAAACCTGAGAGCAGGTGGGAAGGAAGCCCTTCCCTTCAGATGATGTTGTCAGGGGCACAGCCACCGTCCTGTGGGTGTGGTTGGGTCACAGCTGCCCACTGGCATTTCAGAGATGAACTTCCTCTGAAGTTGTGGCGTTGGGGGGGGAGGGGCGCGGGGGGGCATGTACGCCTTGATGCCAGCAGGCTCTGAGTAATTCGGGCCTTCCCAACGGGGGTCCCTGGGTAGGCTGCTGGGAGTCCGTGGAGGTCCCTGGAGTGATGAGTGAAACCGTCACAGTGAACTCACAGTCTCTGGAGAGAGGCCAGAGGCTTTCTCGAAGGCCTGGGATGCTACCTTGCTCACCCACACGTGTGATGAGGGCTCCATTTTCCCAGCCAGGAAGAGGCGCAGGTTGGGGGCGGGGAGTCCAGGAAAAGGACCCGTGAAAATCCTAGAGAAGAGCTTTGTAAACTGTGAATTGGCTTTGTCACCCTCTACTCACAGAGACTTCCCTTGCTCTTAGAACAAAAACCAAAGTCACATTGGTTCCATCCCTCTCTGTCCTCCCACCTTAATCTCCAGGCTCCAGCTACTTTCACCTCTGTCTGTCCTTAGAACATGCTGCTTTCTCTCCTGCCTCAGGGCCTTTGCACTAGCTGTAGCCAGCCTCTTTTCATGGCCTGCTATTTCTCCCCTTTCAGATCTCAGCTCAAATGTCACCTCCTCAGAGAGCCCTTCCCTGACCTCCCCCATCTACGTCTCCTCCGGTGGTCCATGAGCCCCTTGGAGGGTAGGGCCTTATCTCTCTTGTCCCTGAAAGAGCTCCTGAGCCAAGCTCAGGGCCTTGAGCATAGTAGGTGCTCAGCAAACAGCAGTTGAATGACTTGCCTTCCAGACAGTCCTCTCTGGGCTAGATCAAGGGCTGTCTAAGGGTGAATCATCACCATAGGCTGTCCTTTATCAAGCACCCTCCAAGTGCCAGGCCCTATGTGAGTGCTTTGCACATGTCACCCACTAGGTGTCACAAGGAAGGACTAATGTCCCCGCGGGAGGATGTAGTTTTGATTTCACTGGAATTATGAATACAAACCAGGGGCTCCTAACAGTGACATGAGGTGTCTGCTGTAGATTGACAGAGCAGGGAGTCTCCTGATTTTATAGATGAGCACACTGAAGCCCAGAGGGGAGCAGGAACTTGCCCAAAGTCCCACAGCAGATCAGCTTGGAGTGAGAAAAGCGGCCAGACTGCACGATGTTTTCTGGGGTTTTCCTGTTGATATGTTGACATGGGCCCTGCTGTGTCTTTAAGAACAAGAGGTAAGCGAACACGCTGAGATCTAACTGCATGAGGGGCTGGGATGCCCCTTCAGGAGGCCGTGATTTGTATTCATAATGCTATTGTGTTCAAATCCTGGGAGGCTATAGCCTCGTAATAAATTACTAAAGGCCCTTTATTGAACATGTCTGGCACTTGACACACATGATTTTATGGGCTCCTGCTAGGTGGAGGTGATCCTGTCCCATTTTACAGATGCAGAAACTGAGGCTCAGAGCGGTGAGCTGGCTCCCCTGGATCCCGCAGCTACACAGTTGTAGAACCTGAACTTGAACCCCAAACGTGTTGGGTGGCAGTGGTGATGTTGCTACCGGTAGTAGTGACAGTAGAAGTCAAAGCAACAGGATGCACATCGGTTTGAGATCAAACCTCCCCAAGTGTTCAAATGGGGCTCCGCATGTGGCCCTCGGAAGCCACCCCGACCACCCGTCACGGGCCGGGGCCCGGGACTCCGAGCCGTGCTGCGGCGGCGGCGGCGCAGGGCCCGCAGCGCCACCTACCGGGCCCCGCGGGAGCCGCAGGCGGTCAGCGCGCAGGCGCAGGGCGCTTGAGCGCATGGCCCCAAGGGGGACCGGAGTCACCCCGCGGAGCTCTTCAACAAACCCACCAAACCCAAGGAAGGGAATAGCCCTCTCTTCTCCTATAACGCTCCGTAAATGATAAGTGGGCCAACACCGGACGATTACGCAGCCCAGCGCCAGACCAGTTTCATTGACTCTCGGTGAGCTGGGAACTGTTATATCCCCATTGTACGGATCAGGAGACTGAGGCTCAGAGAGGTTTGTCCGTGGCAACTCAGCTACAGCAGAGCCAGGACTCCAATGCCCAGTCACATCCTTATACGCACCCTGCTGCGTAAATATATCCTTGCAGTTTAATGTAACACTTAGCTAAGGCAGCTTTCTGTGCTTTTTTTTTTTTTTTAAGATTCTATTTATTTATTTGAGAGAGAGAATGAGAGAGAGCACATGAGAGGGGGGAGGGTCAGAGGGAGAAGCAGACTCCCTGCCGAGCAGGGAGCCCGATGCGGGACTCGATCCAGGGACTCCAGGATCATGACCTGAGCCGAAGGCAGTCGCTTAACCAACTGAGCCACCCAGGCGCCCGCTTTCTGTGCTTCTATACTTCTAATTGCTTTACAAATAGTAGCATTTAATTTAAACCTCACAATCTGTGAAGTGGGTATTAGCAAGACCCCTGTGGTACAGAAAAGGAAACTGAGGCTCCTTAAGGGAGAAATGAATTTCTGCTCCTTGTCTGTAAGAGATGTATTATGATGGGTTTGAAACTTTTTTTTTAAAGATTTTATTTATTTATTTGACAGAGAGAGAGAGACACAGTGAGAGAAGGAACACAAGCAGGGGGAGTGGGAGAGGGAGAAGCAGGCTTCCGGCGGAGCAGGGAGCCCGACGCGGGACTTGATCCAAGGACCCTGGGGTCATGACCTGAGCACTTAACCGACTGAGCCACCCAGGCGGCCCTCTTTTTTTTTTTTTTTAAGTAATCGCTAACCCCAAAGTGGGGCTCAAACTCACAACCCCAAGATCAAGAGTTGCATGCTCTATCGATGGAGTCAGCCAGGCGCCCCAAGAAAGGCTGTTTTTAAAAGGAAGGTGTAGAATTCTTTTTACGTGTTGGCAGAACTTTGTGTTTCTAGGAAACCCGAAGTGAAAAAAAGCCTAAAAAGCAGTTACAGCTTAGAAAGGCCGGTAGCGTTCTGGACCAGCAAGGGTGGGAAATATGATGAAATCGGAGACAGTAAGAAACTTGGTTCAGGTGTCCATCCCTTGGTCATGCGGGAGGCAGCCTTCCGAACTGGCTACCTGAGTGGATTGAGCAGGAGACTCCTGAAGGCGTTCCATCATTTTCAGGGTCACGTTCAGACCCCCTTGGAGCATGATTGTGTGTGTGCATGCATGCACACAACGTGCTGTGTCAAGCCACCAGGTCTTTGCCTAGACCTTCAGGTGTACCTGCCTCTCCCCCTCCGCCAGGCTCTTCCCCCGCCCCCCGCCCCTTCCACGGAGGCTCAGGGCCCTCTGTGACTCCCTCAGAGGCATCCCAGGATGTGGCCCCTCATCTGTGGCCCCACACACCCTCTGGGCCCTGACGACTCTGTGTCGTCACTGTTGATTTGCTGGCCCAACCTGCCCCCCCGACTACCAACTCTGGAGGAGCAGGAGTGAAGTAAGATCAAGCTGCTCCCTCCATTTAATGCTAATAATTGGAGGAAGCATCAGCCTGTGAGAAAGTGCAAATAACCCTGCAGGTTAGGGAGGCAATCGGGATTGCTGGGGACTGAGGCGAAGTGGAGAATACATTTGTCCACTTGTCCCATCTGGCCAAAGGGGGCAGTCATTTCTCAGCGCTTGCCACGCAGTCTGGTTTTTTTCTGAAAGCCGCTAGAAATCATGATTTGTGTGTGAAATTTCCCCCGTTTTTCAATGTGGCCACCACTTCTATTTTTGTAAACCATGGAGGCCGGAAGACAGGTCCCTGGCTTGTCCCCAGTTGTAACCTCTGTTCCAGGGCCGGGGGGGTGGGGGTGGGGGGGAAGAATCATGAACCAAAACAGCACACCGATGTGATTCCAAAATAGAGATTTATTTATTAAGGATCATTTAGTTTCTTGCATAAAAATCACCAATTGTTGTTCCTCATTGGGTTCTGAACACACATCAATTCTTTTGGGGTTGCTTTGTTTACCCCAACACTTTAAAAAATACAGCTCTTTTTTAGCGCCAGGAAGGACAGTTAAGGCAGCGAGGCATTTTCTTGGGTCTCAGATGGAGGGCTCACCCTCTCCCCCGTGAGAGAATACACATGGTAGGTAGTTTCTTAGGTTGGAAAAGCTGTCCCTGAAGAAAATGACTATGCAGAAGAATGCAAATATAGTCATCTGTGGTCCTTACTTGTGCCTGAGAGCTTTAAAATGACCCCCCTCCCCTTGGCCATCAAAGGCTTGCTGGTTGGTTTCAGCTATAAAAACACTGTCCGGCAAAAGACAGTAAGAAAGAGCAGGATCGATAATGACAGGGTTGTGAGGTCGGGCCATGCAAACCACATGAGAACACATACCAGTTTGCTTTTTAAAAAAAATGCCCACCACAGGGGCCCTGTATAATTTCAAATCAAACTCCTCATGGTCCTTAAAATACCCAAAACATCATTCAGCCAGATCCTAAGGACACGTGCTTCTTCTTTTTCAAGTGAGGTGTATGACACACAGTTCCCCCCAGAGTTATGCTCCGCCTGGGGGAAAAAAAGAAAAAAGAAAGAAAGAAAGAAAAAACAAAAAAAAACCCCTTGGACTTGAATAGAAACATTGATTTTTGCCACAATGAAATGGAGGGATAGCAGTCTGTGCTGTTGTGAAATTCAAAGGGGATTCGGAAGTAGGATCGTTATTTATTGCTCCATTAGGATAACCCCCCAAAATGACTTTTAAACAAAAAAACCAGGGCTGGCTGTGCCCTGCGAGCCACCCCCGCTCCCAGCCTCCAGGCAGCTCCCGGGGCGGCCGGCCGGCTGGATTCACAGTGATTCGGTTCGCCTGGTGCTGCGAGCATCCCCCTGCCCCGCTGGACGTGCCTACACCTTGTAGTTGAGCTCGGCGTTCATCTTGGTGTACATCTCATAGATGACGTCGATGGTGGCCGTGTAGTTGACCAGGAAGAGGCGGACCTTCTCCAGGCACTCCTCCTCCGTCACGTTCTGCCCCTTGGAGAGCGCTTTCAGGAAGTCGGACTTGTAGGGTGCCGCGAACAGTGCTGCCTTGAGACGGGCAACAGGGGGGGGGGGGGGCGGCATGGCGTTAGGGGACCAGCGGGGCCACCAAGTGGGGCCGCCGGGCCAGGGACGGTGGGCTTCTGGGAGGGGACGTCCCTGAGGCCCGTGCTCCTTGTGGCGTGGGAAGGGAAAGGAAGAGGGAGATGTGTGTGCCCGTCTACCCCTGTGAGGGACAGCAGGACGGACACGAGCTTTTGGGGACCGACAGACCTGGGTTCAAATTCCAGCTTGTGCCGCCGACTAGCTGTGAGCCTTGAGCAAGTTACTTAGCCTCTCTGAGCCTCAGTTTCCTCATCTGTAAAATGGGGATGATGATGGCACCCACCAAATCAGGTTGCTCTTGTAAAGGATCAAGGGGGGGGGCACCCGGTGCTCGGCATGGTACCAGGCACAGGGAAGGTTGCCCAGCGCCGAGGAGCCTCTGGCCTCTGGGGCCCCTGCTCTGGAGAAGGCAGACCGCGGGAGGTGACTGCTAATATGCACTGTGGCTTCTTTTGTCCTTCAGGGGATGACGCTTCCCTAACTTTCAGGGCTTCCCTGATCCGTGAAAAGTACTGAGAACCAGAAATGCACAGAATTGCAGAACCGGAAAGAAAAGGGTGCAGCTGGATGAGAAGTGTAGCCTGAGTCTGACAGGCTGAGGCACCTATAAACAGTGTCACATGACGAACACCGACGCAAGACTCCGGGTACCTGAGTGTAAACCATGCGCCAAGCACTCTGTACACATTAACTTGTTCAATTTTCACTACGACCCTTGGAGATGGGGCCTAGTTTACACCCATTTGAAAGATGAGGATGCGAAGGCTCAGGGAGGTAGAGTCCCAGACCCCCTCTTACTGTGTGGCCTGGAGCAAGATATGTAACCTCCCTGAGCACCAGTTCCTCATTTGTGAAATGGGGGTGAGGATGCACCCACTCCACGGTGCCTTTGTGAAGAATACAACCCGTGGGCAGCCCGCCCCGGGCCAGATGCGCAGGACACACCGTGCTCACTCAGGTGCCGGGCGTGAGGACTTGGCAAGGGAGCAGGACACAGGGAGGGCAGGGCTTCATGGCGCCCACCCCGGATGGGCCCTGCCCCCAGCCCCAGCGGGCGGCATAGCCCAGAGGTGGCCCAGCTCTTCCTGCCTACACCCAGACTGGCTGCCGGCCCAGCCTGTGCCCTGTGGGAAAGAGGCCAGCCTGTCAGACCCTGGTGACAGGGGGACGAGGATGGGCTGCAGGCGAGAGGGTGGGCCAGAACTGGCTGGGCAAGATGAGCGGGCAGGGGCGCCTGGGTGGCTCAGTCATTAAGCGTCTGCCTTCGGCTCAGGTCATGATCCCAGGGTCCTGGGATTAAGCCCCGCATCGGGCTCCCTGCTCCGCGGGAATCCTGCTTCTCTCTCTCCCACTCCCCCTGCTTGTGTTCCTGCTTTCACTCTCTCTCTCTTTGTCAAATAAATAAATAAAATCTTAAAAAAAAAAAAAAAGATGAGTGGGCTGAGAGAGGCAGGGTGGCCAGCAAGTGTGTAGGGCACCCCAAGGGCTGCTTCATCGCTGGAGTGCGCCTCTCAGCCTGGCGACCCTGGGGTCCCCATTTCCAGAAACCCTGCCCAGTGTCATCCCAACATAAACCACCAAGACCCCTGCGGGCCAGTGCCTCTTCAACAGATGCCCCAGCGTCAGGGGATGGGTGGGTACAGGAGCCTTGCTTCTCTTCCCTGCCCAGGGTGAGGATCTGGGCAGAATTCGAAGGGGCCAAACAGGCCTGCCCGCCAGCAAGAGTCTCCGCCAGCCTTTCTCCCATGGCCTCCCAATCAGGCCTCATGGGACACAGAAACCCCACGGAGCATCTACAGTAACACCCACTGCGGCCACGGATGGGACTGGGCAAGCGCACAGGATGGGGCCACACAGATAGGGAGACCTTCTGGAGCCCAGGTGGGCCCACAGCTAAGGAGCGGCAGTGTGGGGCTGGCTCACCTGGAAGATCTTCTGCACAATCCAGCCGTGGTACTTCTTGAGGGCCATCTCGTAGGCCTTGGTGGCATTGACGCGGATGAGGTTGGGGTGATTCTCGTCCCGCTCCCCGTCGCAGATGCTCTGGAGGAAGACCTGGATGAAGCGGAGGCCTCTGCAGCCCAGGAGAGAGAGACAGCTCTTCAGGACCGCGCACGCTCCTGCCCGTCGCCCCGCCAGCACACCCCTGCGTGTGGCAGACCCTGACGCACTTGGACTCGGGCCCGTGCTGTGCACACTCCTCAGGTTAGTTATCCTGAACCCGGCTGACGTGTAATGTGACCAGCCGGCTCAACGCAGCCTCTCCCCAGCACCTTGCTGACTGCAGTCCCCGCTGGGCTGTAAGGTCTATGAGGCAGGTCTGGGCCCACCTTGCCCACTTCTGTGTCCATGTGACCTCCCCCGGGTTGGCACTCGGCAGGCGGCTGTCAGCGCTTGAGGACTGAAGACACAGCGCTGGCCCTCAGAGGGCTCACGGACCATGGACTCTGGACACACTGGGCACGCTGGCGAGCCTGGCCCTGTGCCTGGGCTCCCCACCCCCACCACGGCCCCAAGCCACTGTCCACACTCTCCAGCGGCCACTTGGGCCCTTCCTCCAGGGGAAGGATGATGCTTTAAGAGCCAGGAGAAAGCCATGGCCATGGGGTACAGCAGGGTGACTACGTCAGAAATGGGTACATGCTAGTCCTTTAATGCACAGCATTTCATCTCCCTCAGCTCCACAATCCACCCATTTCACAGAGAACACTGAGGCATCCCCGAAAGTCTTGGGCAAAGGCCAGGATGCAAACCCAGCTGTCTCACCCCTAAGCTGGACTCCTGCCTTTGCCGTCCCTCACTGTCCCCCCAGGGTGCCCGGATGAGCTGCTCGGCTCCTTCCCTGCAGGGAGTTAGGGATCGGGTTGGAGGGCTCTCAGGGGCAGGAGCACTGGGACTAAAGGATCTAACTTTACCACCTAGGAGGTGAAGGGAAGTCATCTGTACCTGGATCAGAACCCTTAACCATCAGGGATCAGCCTGAGCTGTGGAACTGAGCCCAGGGGACAATCCCAGCCCTGCCCTGGGTCAGCCACCTCTCTTGAGCCCCTGCCTTCCCCCAGCCCTAATGCCCACTCCTCTCCCCAGCAGAGGGGATGAAGCGCCATCTGACCCTGTTGCTGACCAGCTTCATGGACCTCGGTGGCTCCCCAGGACCCCTGATCATGCTGGGACTCACTTGTCCAATCCCACCTGGTCCCTCGCTGTTCCTGCCTCGCATCCAGAGCCTGCTGGACCAGACCCTCCCAGAGCAGCAGACACACCGGGCCTCTCCTGCCCTCCCACCACTCAAAGGCCTCGTCCTCCTGGGACCCTCCTGCTCAGTCCTAGAGACTCTGCTTGGCACCCCTCCTCCAGGAAGCCCTCCCTGATCTCTCTCTGCTCCAGGCTCTGCTATCCTGCTGTCAGGATCGACCCACCAGCCCGATGCCCCAGCCAGGCTGTGATACCCACAGTGGGGCCCTGCGTCATTCAATGTGGCATTCCCCACACCCAGCAGGTGCTTATTACGTGCTCAGCCTGTTGGCATCTGCCTTCACCTGCCCTCCCAGTCACCTGGCTCTGTCCATCTGACCAGGACACAAACAACCTAACTGAGCTGAACATCACCATCTGCCTTGCTCCTCCCCAGAAACACACAGAGCGTGCTGATGGATAGACCAGGGCAGTTCTCATCCAGGCCTGGGAGTCTCCTATTGACAGACCAAAGTGGGCAGCTCACTGGGGGCAGTTCCTGCAATGCTCTAAGGATGTTAATCATAGCCCACCTCCCCTCTGACGCCCACTAGGCTGCACCCTCCAGGGAGCTGGCTCCTCCTGTTCCATTTCACCAAAAAAGTGTGTGGTGGGGAGAGGGGACTGGCTCCAGGGGATGGGGGGAGAGACAGGGGAGGAGCACCCTTCCTGACGCTTGACTCCAGGCCCAAGAGAGGGCAACACTGGGCACATCTGTGGGGCCAAGAGTGCATCCCTGGCTTCATAGTGGCTGCCAGTGGTGTTTGTACAGCTAAAAGAGAATTCTGTAGCTGGTAGAGAGCAGTGTGAAGGCAGCAAGCAAGCTGCCTGGTCTCTCTGAGCCTCAGTGGCCTTATCTGTAAGATGGGAACAACTGTATCTGGCTTCACGTATTTGCTAGAAGGACAATATAGAGAGAGATTATGAGCATTCTCAAGTCTACGGTAAGATTGTCTGGGTTTAAATCCCATATCAGGGTACCCTGCCCCCAGCCCAGGGGACAGATCTGTGCAAGTTAGATAGAGTTCCTTCTCCTCAAGACACTGTATTTCTGTCATAATATATGAATCTACCATGTGCATGATGTAACCAGCCCTAGATACGACACCTTTGTGCACTGCACAACCTGCACAACTGTGCTTGGCCAGAGTCCCAGCTCTGATCTTGTGACTTCGGCCCATGATTTGGCCTCCAGAGCCCCAGTGGCCTCCCTCTGTGAGATGGGGATAACCACCACTCCTAACTCCCAGCACATGAAATAGGATCAGGCGCAGGAAATGTTTAGCACAACGCCCAGAGTATGCACTCACTTGCTATGTCTCTCTGATGGGGCTGGAACAGGGAGCGTCACCATCGGGTGGGCCTTGGCCCTTTGGGCGCCTTTCCTCAGCTACTAACTAGCATCACACAAGGGAGCCTATGTGAAAGAAATGGAGGTGACCTCGCAGGGCAAGAGTAGGGCCGGACGTCCATCTTCTGCAGAGCAGGGCCCCAGGCTGCACCGCCACACACACCCGCCGCCCAAGCCTGTCACCTTTTCAGCCACATCAGCGCCAGCGTGGCTCCCACTTTGGGCCACTCTGCTCCGTACATTTCCTTCTCCACCTCCAGGATGTTCTGCAGGGTCCGGAACTTGGCCGGGTTGGTGTCGTACACAGCCTTGATTTTCTGGAACGGAGCACATGGAGTTTTCCCCTTGGAAAAGCTGTCTTCCCAGATGGCCGGCCCCTGTGCTCAGTCGGGGAGCACCACTCTCCTTCCCACCAGCACCAGCTTGGCACCCCTCCTCCAGGAAGCCCTCCCTGATCTCTTTCTGCTCCAGGCTCTGCTATCCTGCTGTCAGGATCGACCCACCAGCCCGATGCCCCAGCCAGGCTGTGATACCCACAGTGGGGCCCTGCGTCATTCAATGTGGCATTCCCCACACCCAGCAGGTGCTTATTACGTGCTCAGGTAACTGCCATGGCTGGTTGCATTTATCGAGCACCTTCCGTGGGCCGAGAGGGGCCAAGTGCTTTATGGGTGCTGCTTTATTTGGTCCGCACAGCGATCCCAATGTTGCTCTGTCATTCTCTCAGTTTGCAGATGAGGAGACCAAGGCTCAGAGAGGGGACACTGACAGCTGGTACGGGTGGCCATGGGTTCCAGTGCAGACGGGCTCCAGAGTCCATGCCCTCCAACTCTCACTACTGAGAGCCCCTCAGACACCGAGCGTCTGCAGACAATCGCTTTGGGAGTCACAGGTGTGAAGGAACAAGGCTCCTGAGTTGGGGCCAGGCAGTTCAGATCGGAATCCAACCTCTGCCCCTTCCTTACTGTGTGACCTTAGGTGAGCCTCAGCTTCCTCATCTGTAAAATGTAGATAATGACAGACCAGCCTCAAAGGGCTGCTGGGATGTACCCAACCCTGCAGGCCAGGCCCTACGTGGATGCTCATAGGGAGAGGGTCAGTGGCTGGGGGGAAGGCAGTGGGAGCTCCCAGGAACAGGGAAGGGAAGGGCCAAGCCGATGCCCCTGTGGACTTTGGAGTTTATTTCTTATTTGGTTGGGGTGGATACAAGAACCAGGTTCCTGCTCAGGTCAACCCTTCAGACTGTGGTCCCTGTCAGATTGTGACTGGGGGGCATGACTGCAAAGGAGGACCAGGAACCTTGAGCCCTGAGCTGGATGAGCTGAGGGCCAAGCCCATTTTCCATATCTTCCTGTTCCTCAAGCTTGTGGCGGGGAGCGGGGCACTGATGCCCAGTGCTCGTTTAGATTCCCGATGCAGGCTCCACGCTGTGGCTGCTGGGCCAAGTACATACCGTGATGTTGCCGCTTATGTCTGCCTTGATGGGAGTAAACACTGGGGACCCGAGGCAATCTGGGAACAAAACAAGAAGAGAGATTCAGATTCCCAGCCAGGATGAAGATTCAGGAACGCCACAGGCCACGGAGGCTTGGGAACAGGAAGGAGGGTCATTTGGTGTGTTGAGGGAAAAGCCGAGCTATTCATTGGTGTTGAAAAGGCTCATGGGCAAGTTAAGATTGAGTGCTGGGCCCCAGGTGAGACCAGTTTCTTGCTGCAGGACTTGTCAGAGCCTTTAAAATGCAACTGGAGGGGCGCCTGGGTGGCTCAGTTGTTAAGCGTCTGTCTTCGGCTCAGGTCATGATGCCAGGGTCCTGGGATCGAGCCCCGCATCGGGTTCCCTGCTTGGTGGGAGGCCTGCTTCTCCCTCTCCTGCTCCTCCTGCTTGTGTTCCCTCTCTCGCTGTGTCTCTCTCTCTCTGTCAAATAAATAAATACAATCTTTAAAAAAATAAATAAATAAAATAAAATGCAACTGGAGGGGCACCCAGGTGACTCAGTCGTTAAGCGTCTGCCTTCGGCTCAGGTCATGATCCCAGGGTCCTGGGATCGAGCCCCGCATTGGGCTCCCTGCTCAGCGGGAAGCCTGCTTCTCCCTCTCCCACTCCCCCCTGCTTGTGTTCCCTCTTTGGCTGTCTCTCTCTCTGTGTCAAATAAATAAATAAAATCTTTTAAAAAAATAAAATGCAACTGGAATATCTAGGGGGCAAACCCTTTCATCCACAGCACCCTTTCTCCCTCAGACAGCACTGTCCAGAACTTTGTGCAGTGATGGAGATGTTCTATATCTGCACTAACATGGACCCCATGTGGCTCCTGGGCACTTGAAATGTGGTGTGACTGAGGCGCTGGATTTGTGATTTTATTTGACTTCCATCCACTGAAATGTGAACGGCACGGCTGTATAGTACCTTGCAGAACTAATGCTCTGATAAAGCCATCTTGGTCAACAAGGCAGATCACCGCTCACTGACCAGCTGCCCAGTATGCAGACTGAGGAATCTTATGAGGCAGAGGAGGGGCCAGATTTATTAAAAATGACCTTCTCATTCACCAGCTTCTAAGAAAGAAACGAGCTGGGCACTCAGAGGCCCCATGGTTCTGAGACCCTGCTTTAGAGCCCGGGAGAGCCCGCAATGGCATCCCAGTCACTTAACAGACATGAGGAACGCGGGCTCGACCCCCACACCCAGCTCTGCACGCATGGGCAGTGTGGGCTGGGGTGTTGTCCCCTCAGCTCCCCCCCGGCCTCAGCTTTCCCATCTGGCCAGTGGGGCAACAGGACCGATCAGACATGCCACGGGCAGGACTTGAAACAGTCCACTTCCAAGACACATGTTTTGTTTATCTCTGGAATTGGAATGTTCTTAACTGCAGGGTTTTTTCCCTACGTGCTTCCTTTCTTGGGGCTACCAGTGACACCTCTGAGTTGAAAAATGGCAGACCTAGAAACTGGTAGACCTGAAATGCGAGCAGCCTGTGGCCTGCCCGCCCCCCTTCCCTCCGTTGTGACCCCCTGGCAGACCGTCACGAGGACCAGAGATGAGCAGGCTCAACGTGGGCTGCACCCTCAGAGCCTGAGGACAGCTGAGCTCCCCCAACACGTTCTCACTGTCCTCAGCGCTGCGTCCAGAGACCCGCCACGCCTGATCCAGAGCCCGGGGGACAAAGACGCCCGAGCAGGCCGGGCGTGGGTACCAGACCCCCGGGGGGTAAACGCCAGTGCTAGACTCTTCTTGCCCGGCCGGGGGGGCCTCAGTGTGCACACCACCTTCACCGCACAGGAGCAGAGCACTGGGGGGAGCAGGGAACATCCACAAGCTGAATTCCACCCAAGGTGACCCAGCACACCTGGCCAGCCATCTGGAACAGTCTGAGCACAGCTGTTAAAGGAGGTGCACTGGGGAAACAGCTTGAAGACACTAGAAATGAAATACCCCAAAGCCCAATGGAAAGAAAGTGCGGTAGTCACCCAGACAGGTGGGGTTCGAATCCTGCCCCAACCATGCCCCAGTTGAACAAGTCTCCTCACCTGTGTGCCTCAGTTTCCTCTCATGTCAAAAGGGGCAATAATAGTACTTAATTCATAGGGTTGTCACAGGAATTAAAAACCATGCACTGGATGCACCTAGCAGAGTGCCTGGCACAGGAACATTCAAGAAATGAACTTTGATCATTTTTTTTTAAAAGATTTTATTTATTTATTTGACAGAGAGATAGACAGAAGAGCACAAGCAGAGGGAGTGGCAGAGGCAGAGGGAGAAGCAGGCTCTGCACTGAGCAGGGATCCTGATGCGGGGCTCGACCCCAGGACCCTGAGATCATGACCTGAACCGAAGGCAGACGCTTAACCATCTGGGCCACCCAGGCGCCCCGAACTTTGATCATTTTTGTGACCTCAAGCTCCATGGTCCAGCAAACGCCACCCAGATGTCACCCAGCTGTGCTTATAAGCCACCAGGCCCCACAGAATCTCTGCTGAATGGGAACCCACTTGGCCTGTGGGGGCAAACCTCCCTTCAGGGGGCCATGCCGGCCGCAGCTCCGAGGTGCTGGGCCAGGGCTCTGGGCACTCAGTCCTGAGCACTCTGGCCTCACAGACCCACCTGCCAAGGGCACTCAGAAGTGAACCGACTACTCCATCCCGCTCGTTAATCTTGCCCGGCAAGCCACTGACGTCATCCAGCAGAAGCCAACCTGGAGAGGTCCTGCCATTTGCGTGCCCTGCGGCGCGTTACTACTGGGTCCCGCAAAGGACAAGGCCTTCTAGACTTAACGGATAATGCAAGTGAGCCAAGACCCCCACCGCCACCCGCGGTGCCTGTTCCCCTCTTGCCCGTGCAGCTGGGGGCCACCAGCGCCAACCCTCACTGGGGCCAGCCGGCCGCCACGGATGTGCTGCGTGGGGACCGGCACGGCCCCTCTGAAGGCACGGCTGCTCCCCAGAACTGACAGCGTCAGGTCCCCACCTTCCAGAAAGGCAGACTGTCCAAACATACAGGGTGAAGTGATGGATGGCGAGCCAGGGGCAGTCAAGCATTAATGGCGGAGTAGAGGCGGTGGGTATACAAATTCTCGCCGTAAAATTCTTTCCATTTTGCCCCGTGTTTGAAAATGGTCGTATAAAATGCTCGGCGAAAAGTCAGGGTTCTCTTTGTTGTGTGTGGTTGGTTGGTTGGTTGGTTGGTTGGTTGTTGCTCCTCAAGTCACGTATTTTCCTTTTCCTTTTTTTCCAAGACCGTTCCACCGCGACAGTGCTTGTGATCCCACACGTAACTCCATTTACCCTCCGTCTCCAGCCCTGGGACTTGAGCTTTGAGAGGGCAGGGACCCGGTCGCCTGGGTTGCCCCGTGTCCCCAGCGCCCGGCAAGCGGCCGGACCCCGTCGGGCACTCGGGCGGCATCTGTGGCCCGGATGAGGTGGGCCACCTCCCGCCAGGCCCGTCGGGCTGCAGGCCGACTGCAGGGCAAACCTGCCAGGGGAGAAGGAGAAAGCCCGGGGCGCCGTCGCCAGAGGTCGTCGTCAGCAGTGCCCGGGCGGCAGACTGGCGCGGCCGGTGATGGGGCATTCGACGTGCATTTCAGAGATGCAGAGGAACGGCCTCCGGCCTCCTGGGCTCTGAAAAGGCTCTTGTGCGGTTCGGAGCGGCCAGGCGGCCGGAGAAAGGCTCTTTGTTCCCCGTGTCCCTGCCGGTGCGCTCCGCGGGTCACGAGGCCGCGTGGTCAGCAGCAGCCGGGCCCTGACAGCTGCGGTTTTGTGCGGCCTGGCCAGCGCGCTGGGGCAGAGCTCCGGCCCCACTGGGGGCAGGAATGCAGGCCGAGAGCCGAGCGGGAGCCGGGAGGGGGAGGCGGGCGGTGGGGGGCAGACCCCAGAATCCACTGCCAGCAGCGCAGGCGTGTCTGTGGAGCCCACGGCTGAGGTGGGTTTAGGAGCGCCTGGAAGCAGGCCACCTGGGGTCACGGAAGCAGCAGCGTGGAGCTCGGGAGTCTGCCGCTTGGGGTTCAGCTCTCAGGTCTGGAGTGACTGTGGATCAGTGACTCAGCCATGCCGGGCTCGGGCCCCTCCTTGCTGGCCACAGCCCACGGGGCGGGGGGGGGGGGTGCGCTCTGGGTGTAGCTGAGCTGAAACCTTGACATCTGCTTCACCGTGACCCACCCAAGGCCACCAGACCCAGAGACCTGCCTAGGGTCACACAGAGGAAGCCAGGCACACAGGCACAATTACAGGACCAAGGTTGGTTCCACCACTCCCTCGCCTTTGTTTCTTTCTTTTTTTAAAAAAAAGATTTTATTTATTTATTTGAGACAGAGAGAATGAGAGACAGAGAGCATGAGAGGGAGGAGGGTCAGAGGGAGAAGCAGACTCCCCGCCGAGCAGGGAGCCCGATGCGGGACTCGATCCCGGGACTCCAGGATCATGACCTGAGCCGAAGGCAGTCACTTAACCAACTGAGCCACCCAGGCGCCCATCTCGCCTTTCTTTCTAGAATGTTTCCATCCCGTGTGAACTCAACCAAAGGGGGAGTACTCCAACAGGAAAACCAGAAGATGATTTTAAGCACCAAGCACAGGGTGGCCTTTCGAATAGTTTAAACTCAGGCCTGCCCCTGCTCCAGATAGAGCGTGACACTATCCAGGTTCACCTTTCCTATAGTATGCAGCCCTGCCCCCAAATTACCTTTCTTGTTTTACCAGTTTGGCAGATACCTCAAAGTTGTTTTTCATTGTTGTCAGCAAACAGGCTCTTTAAAATGCCATCCAGAAGCCCTTCTGCCAGGAGGGAGGGAGGGGGCTTGGGAGGCTTCCTGGTTCCTCCTCCAACCTCCAGGGAGAAAAGAAGTTGTCTTTTTA
Organism: Mirounga leonina; assembly: GCF_011800145.1. Taxonomy (NCBI): domain Eukaryota; kingdom Metazoa; phylum Chordata; class Mammalia; order Carnivora; family Phocidae; genus Mirounga; species Mirounga leonina. Next base: position 16,879,885 of record NW_023270436.1, on the reverse strand, counting down.
TAAAAAAAAAAAAAAAAAAAAGCAAAACAAAAAACCAAAAGAAAAATCAGATATAACTCCACGATGTTACTCCATAGGACCAACTCTAATGAGCACAGATTCTCAATACAGATAAGCCTTGGTTATCTGGAATATGTGGCAAATGGCCCCTTCTGTTTGGTGTGGAAGGTTTTTCTAAGCCTGCTACTCAACCCACGAGGCATGAAGGAAAATACCACAAATCTGATTACAAAATCCAGAGACCTCCCGTATGGGGCATGAGGAGATATTCATCACTAATCACAGGCCAACAACAAACTGATGGTTGGAGGTGCTGATCAATGAAACAAACCACGGACTGAAGATTATTATCCCTAATATGTAAAGAGCTCTAACAAATCAATAAAAAACCCAACTCAATAGAAAAATGGCAAATCACAGAACAACAATAAAATGCCTTATCTCAGTAATAAGAAAATAAAATTAAAGCGGTGAAATATTTTCTGACTACCAGGTTTTATGAATGCACTGACCTCTAGTTCAACCATTCTGTATGGAACTCATCAAAATGTAACACAAGTGTCCCTGATTTTGTACAGCACACCATGCACGGTTTTCTAAACAGGGTCATCATGGAAAATATGAATTATGATAAAGGTGTGACCCAGTAACATCACAGACCCCCTCGACCCTTCACTAAATGGCTCTGCACAGTTTAAAAGAAACTCGTCTTGAGGGGTGATGGTCACTTCCTCCTGCTTTCTCTGCAGTGCTTTCATTCTGCTAGATACTTGGAAAATAAATAGCCAACTGTGTCAGCATCACCTGCAAAATGTGGGCGCCAAGTGATCACTTTTGTACCTGACCTCTGTGACAATTCTGGCTGGACCACCTCCTAGCTGGGTCTTCACTATAGTTCAGATGAGTGAGATTGCCAGAGAGCAGAATTCCCCATGAGCCAGCGGTCACCATATGCCACCCAGAGTCAGACGCATTTCTGCTTTCTCTGGCCTCAACGTGGTTGGAAAGCAACAGTCGCTGTGCTCTGAGCGAGACCACAGCACGCTCGATGCGTGGCTGCCTCACAAGACCTGCCCGACACTGGACACCAGGGTGACCCAACTGCCCTGCCTAGCCCACCCTCTCGTTGCATCTCAGGAATGCAAAGCCTTCCATTTCTTAGACACGCGCCTTCACTTCAAACTGTGTGATTCAGGATGGAAAACACCTAGCCCAACCCATAAATACTTACTCCCCAGAAAGGAAGAACAGGATGCCTGCGTTGATGCTAGGAGCCTGGTTTGGGAAGGTTCTATTTCAATTTCAATTTTTTTTCCCAATAGCCAGATAATAAGGTTTTGTTGTTATTAAAGACGTGGGGCAGATTAACTTTATAGGTCCTAGGTTACAAGGACCATAATGAGAGGCACTCAAATTACAGCCGATGGAGATGAATCATTTATTAATCCACAGGTATGTGGGGTGCTCTGTGTGTGTGTGTGTGTGTGTGTGTGATGTCTGGGTTTGCCTATTTTGAAGAATAAGAATGCTGAGAATGCCCACCTTCCTATAACTAAAACTTATTATTGAGAAAAGGCATTTTACTGTTGTTGTTCTGTGAATTGCCATTTTTAAAAAATCCTGGCTAAGGAGGAAAGAATGTTTACAAAACAATCCAAAAACATTGTTTTTAAAAATCACCCCTATGACATGCCAACTCTTTGTCCACAGCTGCCTACTTCGTTCAGCAAAAACCAGCCTTGAAGTGGGAATGTGGTTGGGAAATGTGTTTTTCTTGCTGTGTGGCCTGGGAGAAAGCAGTTAACTTCTCTGAGCCTCCTTATTTGTAAAACAAGGCTGATAATGGACCCCACCTCATCAGGTTGCTGTGAGGCTTAAATCAGGTTGTATGAAGGGCTCTGCATGGTCTCTGCCACCTAGTAAGTGCTCCAGAAAAAAGGAAGTATTCTTTATGCTTATTATTATTATTATTATTACTATTATAAATGATAACATCATTTCCATCTTTTTCAGCTGGCACAGGAAATCCACGAAAGAATGATCCCAATGACTGAGAAATCAAAGGACAAAGAGAGGAAGAGAGGGAAGGAGGAAAGGGGTCTCCACAAATGGGTATGGATACAATTAGCAGGAAACCTCCAGTCATAAAATCATGACTTCAAATGTATTCCAGACGGTTAAAAAACGCGATCTCAGAAGGGAGTGGAGTAAGGAACTGGGGGGAACAGCAAGGCAGAAAATGAATCATTTCCGAGCACAGGGAAGTGTGAGCAGGCTGGTTTTTATAGGACCCTGGAGAGGGCTGATCAGCTGTAATGACTTAAAAGCTCAGCTACAGTTAACACTCTAACAATAAAAAAAAAAAAAAAAAGCAGCAGCAGCCAAGAAAAAAGGCCCCTGATACAAGTAACACTGTAAGAAGGTAACAAAAGGAGTTCACACCCACCCAGGCCAGTTTTTAAACAGAAACAATGAAACCTAAAACCAGAACCCCTGCACTGCCAACCCAGGGCTCAGGGCAATGCCAGGAGGGACCCTCCTAGCGTCCCCTTCCCTCACAAACTGGGAGGAAGGGCCAGAAAAAAGAGCCTTGTCTCTGCCCTGAATAAGACTGCCCTCCCTTGTTGCAGGGCCAGCCCACTTCTAAGCCCTGGGGACCCACTTCCTAGCTGCACCACCTGGTCGAATCCCTTCACCACTCTGAACCTCAGTGTCTTCCTCTGTAAAATGGCACCAACTCCTCCTCATTCCTGGGGTCATGATAAGCGGCTAGTTCAAAGCTCGGCCCATGGGAGCCACTCAAAATGGGGGTTTCGCTAACTATGATGGGGGGAGGGGGGACGCATTACATTTTACAAAGCCCTCTGTCACTCATGTCACTCATTCTTTTTTCCTTTCACTCTGACACCCGCTGGGCAGCTCCACTGGGCCGGGCATGCTGCTGGGCTCTGGGAGGACCCAACTTTTCTCTGCCCGTAAGGGATTTGCAGTGGGGCCCGGTTCTTCCTCCAAGCAGCCCCATGCTGGAGCTGAGGAGGGCCTCTTGAGCTAGCAAGAAACAGAACGGATGCTTGGGTCTTTTCTCTCCTCTTTCTCCATTTTATTCCCTCTAGGGGCAGAGGCCAGACTTTAGTCCTTGACCTCAGGGCCAGACTTCCCTGGACACGGTAGTTGTCTTGGGCTACCCAAAGTGACTTCTCCCTGCTGGGCCTCAAAAGCAGCCAACCTGCAGCTATCACGGAGACAAGAGGCTAAGACTATGGGGCCAGCGGAAGCCCTCCCATCGGGTGTTCCTCGGATCTTACTGGGGCCGGGCCAGATGAGGAGCTGGATGCCTCAGAACAATGGCAGGCACCCAGTAGGTGCTCCTCAAGCCCAGCGGGCCCTCACCACTTGCAAATGCACTGCCAACTAATAACAAAGAGTCTGCAGGCAATTTCAAGCCTGCAAAAACCCACTGCAGGCTGCATTGGCTTCTTTCTCCCACAGGACATCGTTTCTTCCTTCTAGAAGTGTCCCTCCCAGGCATACGGTCTACGTCCCGTCCCTAGAGAATCGGTGCTCAACAGACACTCAACCAAAACGATAACTAACCTGCTGTAGTAAAAGGGTTCATAGAGCTGCTTCTCTTTCTGGGGGATATTCTATATAAAACCAAAAACAAACATCTATTTGTCTAAACTTAACAAGCAAAACAAAACATTGCAGAGATCTGACAAGGTGGTCCCAAGTCCCGGAAGGTGCTTGTTGCAATGGGGAGAATAACTTCCCCTAAAGAAGGGGAATTCTTACTCACAGACCAAGGGTGCTGGTGGGGCTGGTTCCCAGGCGGGTTAATGCAATGTCCCAATTACGGGAAAATCTGACCGGTTTGGGACCTCCCCACTGGAGGACTTCTATATCCTACTCATTCAAACTTGCATTCAAATGAGCAAGGGTTATGGGCCCTGCTGGGGAAACCTGTATATCTGGTGTGCGGTGCCCAGAATCTTGGACAAATCACTGTGGGGCCAGCAGAGCCCTGGACTTCTTTGGTCCAGGCTGGCTCCGCGGGGGGTGGGGGGGTTCTCCTCTCTCAACAGGAAGCCAAGAGAGCAGGCGGGCACGCACAAGCTAAAACCACTGTGTAAGGAGTTCTGAGGCCGGAGTTCTGAGTTCTAGGCAGACTCTACTGGTTAACACCCCCCACCCCCAGCTGTGTGACCCTGGGCAAGTCACCTAACCTCCTGGGCCTCGGTTTCTCTGGCTGTATAACAAGAAGATTATTCTGTGCTCTGGGCTGCCAAAAATTGAGCAAGCACTGAACCAAAGGGATGGGAAATCACTCTTTCTGGGGTTTTCCCCTATGACTACTTGACGAGCACCAGATAGGTATAAGACCTGATTCTCTGGACATCCATTTAATTAAGAGATCTAAATGAAGAAAAATCACCCCCAGAATTTGGATTTCAGGAGCTGAGAGATGGAAATCATCCCCTTCAGCTCCTGCATCTTAATTTCTCCCTAAACAGTGAAAGCAAACAGGTGTGATGTCACGCGTCACATCTGACCTGCAGCAGTGTGTTAAGAAAAACGCCAAGGTTGTGTCTAGACTAAAAGGGAGAGAACAGGGTCATGATTGATTAATAATATCTGCTGTGGGTATGGTTTATGAGTTAGGTATTTTAATTTAGAAAGCGAGAGAAAAGCAAAACTGCTTCTGGAAAGAACCCAGGAAAAAAAAATGCGAAAGGAACCAAAAGCATTCACTCAGCAAATACCACTAGTTTGCCCAGGGCTAGGCACTGAACTAGCTCAAAGTCACAGAATGGGATGGGTCCTACGGTAGTCTAAGGGAGTTAGGAAAGACTTTCTGGATGAGGCAACTTTCCCATGGAGATACGTGGAACCCAGCCAGGCAAACGGAAGGTGGTAGGCTGGGGAGGAGCGGTGTGCCAGACAGAGGCAAGGGGTACCACGGTACCATTTGGGGGGTTGTAAGCCATTCATAGAGGCTATAGCACAGATCTGAAGCTGGGGTAATAGGCAGCCACTGAGGCTTCTAGGCAGGGAGTGATGATGAAATGACATCTAAGTCTCTCCCTCCTCCTTTCCTACTCCCTCCGCCCTCTAATTGTTAATGCTGGAGGACACTGCTGCATAATTGACCTAAAAGATGAGAGAGCAGGCCTCACAAAAGTCAGTTGCAAGCTGATCACTCAGAGGTGAGATCCAATTATTGGGTCAAGGTAGAGAAGATGGACAAAGGGCTGGACTCTAAGTGGACATAGTAAAAGCTGGAGAGAAGGAGGAAGGGCTAGCCCACATCTGACCTGCAGCACCAAGAACAAGCATCCACCCAGGCCAGCCTATTCTGTCACAAACCACACGGGACACAAGTGAAAGAGATGCGGTTGCTGTAACAGGTTAAAAGCCTTCACATCCGTCAACCTAGCAATTTCACCTCTAAAAATTAGAACTAACAAAAGAAGTACACAAAGAAACGTACACGGGGATGTTCACTGCGGCGTTGTTTACCAGAGCAGACAATGGGAAGTGATGTGAATGTCCCACCGCGGGGGACCAGTTACATAAATGATGGCCACATTCAAACGAAGGAGTTCTAAGCAGCCGCGAAAAACGACGATCGGCCTGGAAAGATGGTCAGGCTGCAGAGCTGGGTGGAAAAAGCAGCTTATACATTTTCCCTTAAAGGTGGATAAAAACGAGTCCAAAAGGAAAGGTCGGAAGAGATGCTCTCAAAACAAAGACACACCGACCCAAAAAACCGTACCTCCAAAGGTTCTGAGAGGATTAGTGAACGAATCCACAGAGAGAACTGGCACATAGTAAGTGCTCAATAAACAAAAGGGAGATTTTTTAAATTTATCATTTCTTCTTGCTCAATTGTCCCTCAATAAACAGATCTTCCTGGCAGCATTAAATACTTTTTAAAAACACAGCTTTCGGGGCACCGGGGTGGCTCAGTCGGTTAAGGGTCGGACTCTTGACCCTCAGCTCAGGCCTTGATCTCAGGGTCATGAGTTTAAGCCCCACGTTGGGCTCCATGCTCTTAAATAAAAATAAATTAAAAAATAAAAACACAGCTTCCAGCCCTTTGCCCTGTGTATATCGAGAACAGTGGTTCTCAGCCAGATTTTGTCGCCTTGCGGGTATTTTTGGTTGTCGCAACTTGGGGAGATGAGGTGCTACCAGCATCTAGCCAGGGATGCCACTGAAACATCCTCCAACGCGCAGGACGGCCTCCACCACAGAGTGATCCAGCCTCAGCTGGCAGCAGCACCATGGTCCAGGCACCCTGCTTTGGAGGGAACTGTCGCTGCGACCTCCCTCAGACTTCTTGCATCCCTTGAGCCCAACCTGCTCCCACCCAGATGGTCCAGGCACCCTGCTTTGGAGGGAACTGTCGCTGCGACCTCCCTCAGACTTCTTGCATCCCTTGAGCCCACACACCACCCAGATCATCCAGGTGACCAGATGCTCCCAAGACTTCACAGAGCCCCTGTGTTACAGCCGACAGGAGATCTCAACTGAGCCCTGAGTCCCAGAGAAAAGCCCCTGGTGGGAGCGTCCTTGGAAACCTTAAATCCTCAAGAACTCTTCCCCCCAGACAAGCATAAAGGTTCCAAATGAATCATCGCATTTTTTTTTTTAAGAGCGCTAAGAATGATTCTGCATGGGCCAACCCACTGGGGCTTCCGTATCAGTGGCACCGCTGTCGACAGATGTGATGGCCCACAGCACACGGCTCACAGCAAAGACAAGGGTCCTTTGAGATCAGGGGAAGGGAGGAGGGGCTGCTCTTTGGCCCCGACATCACAGCACTGCTGGTTCCAGCGGCCACCATCCCCTTTCCTCTGAAACCAGCCAGATAATCACATTCAATAAGCCCCCCATCCGCCCCCCGCCCCAGGGCTGCAGACCCGCAGTACATGCACTAGTGCTGACGATAAAGGATGAAAAGCCCTAAAAGGCCACAGGGCTTAACTCGGGGTTTCTCCGCCTCGACACTGCTAACATTTGGGGCTGGATCAAGTCTTTGTGGCGATGGCTGTCCCATTCACGGGAGGGTATTTTGCAGCATTCCTGGCCTCTAGCCACTCATGCCAGGGGCACCTCCCTGCATGCCCCCCCCAAAGCTGTGACAAACAAAAGAGCCCCTAGACGTTGCTGGATGTCCCCTGAGGGGGCCAAACTGCCCTCAGCGGAGAACCACTAGCTTCAACAGATTCTGAATCCTTGTCCAGGGCAAGCTGGCTCCATCCTGCGAATGTTGACAGAACAAGAGGTGGGGTGGGAGGCACTGAAGCCAGTTGGTTCCCAAGCCCCTGCCTGGAGGGTCTGTGTTATCTCAACACTGAGATACCAGTAAAGCACATTTCATTCATTCCATGAGTACTGACTAAGCACCTACTATGTGCCAGGCACTGTTCTGGGTACTGAGGATGCAGGAGCAGACATAAAGGACCAAGACCCTGCTCTCGGGCTGCTTACCCAGGTCTGAGGATCATACAAACCTGGCGACTGCCCTCCCTCCAACACTGATTAATCACCTATTATGTGAAGGAACCAAAACTGGATCCAGGAACTCATATGATAAGCAACCCCCCCGCCCTGGGATCTATTTGGCACTTAAGGCCTCAGGGCTCTACACACATTCATTTACTCCTTGCAGCTAGCCTTAGAGATCAGCATCCCCATTTCGCAGATGGGGATCACCTACTAGGGGGAACGTGACTGCCCAGGTGCCAGATCTCTTCAGGCCCAAGTCAGTGTTAAGGTTCTATCAGTTTGTGGGTTTTAGCTTAACTCTGTCCTGGAAACTGGTATCTTCCGGCAAAGCCACTGAGTGCACCAGCAGGGCAGGGTGCTGGGAAAGCCCACATGGAAGAGAAAAAAGCAGAGGTTCAGGTTGCACCCCTTAGCCAGGACCCGAAAGGCAAAGGGCAGGAGCAGATGCTACTGTCTTCTATTCCCCATTTTCCATCCAGGGCCTGGGCTGGGCTCAGGGAGGGGAGGAAGGAGGCTCTGAAGCTGGGTTAGGGACTGCCCTCCTCATGCTCCCACAACCTTCCTGGGCCTGACATACAAGGAACGGATTTTCTTTTAGAGCCCACACCAAGCACCCTGTGTGGGATGTCACCCCCACAAAGCAGCTTCCCCTGTCCTGACCCCTGTTCTAAATGGAGGAAAAACCTTAGGTGGTTCCCCCTAGAAAGGGGTGCCAGAGTTTTGCAACTCCAATTCAAAACCCTCCTCCTCATCCTTCCTGGCTTCCTCGGTTCTCTTTTGGAGTGGGGGTGGGGTGTCTTTCATCTGGAATGGGGGAATTCTGAGGAAAGAAGGGTTCACAAGGTCCCGTGAGGGAGAGGCTGGGAGAATAAGGAAAAGAGAGGGCTTATGAAACGGGAGGATAATTTTAAGGGGAGGGGGTTGAAAGTCATTCTGAAAAGGAAGAAGGGAATGGTGGGGGCAGGGATATGGGATTTGGTGGGAGAAGGGGTGGGATGGAAGACTGGGAAATTGAGGCTTTGGAAGAGTGAGGGGTGTCTGGGGGAGATGGACCATTGGGGGAGCCCAAGGAAGTGGAGAACTGGGGGCATCTGAAGGATATGGTGGAATGTGAGGTGCCTGGAGTGGAGACGGAGTGGAGTGGAGCATCTGGGGGTGTCTGGGAAGAGATGGAGAATGTGCCATGTTGGAGAGAGAGAGGACCTGGGCTCTGGGAGGACCTGGAAGGAAAGGGGGTCTTGGGTGCCTGGGGAAACAGGATTCGGGGTGTCTAGGAGAGGGATGGCTGGAGGATGCTCGGGAGATGGGGGGTTCGGGTGCGTCTGGGAGCGCTCTGGGGCAGAGCTGCGGGCCGGCTCCCCCCTTCACCCCGGCTCACCGAAGAAGGGCGGCAGGTGGGACACCGCCTCCAGGAAGGGCCCCGTCTCGATCTGCTTGTCCGCGGGCAGCGGCTTCAGCAGGTGCTCCGCCAGCAGCGCCATTTCGGGGTCGAGGCCGGCGGTGATGCCCCAGCCGGCGCCGCGGGCGTCCACGCCGCCCCCCGGGCCGCCGCCGTCAGCGCTGGGGCCGTCACTGCCGCCCGCCGCAGACTCCTGGGACGCCAGCGTCGCCACTTCCGCCCGCGCCGCGCCCCGCGTAGCCGAGCGCTCAGCGCCGCCCGCAGGCCGAGCGCCTAAGCGGTCCGCCGCGCCGCCCCGCCCCTGCCCGCCCGCGCCAATCCACGCCCGCCGCCGCGCCCGCCCGCCCAATCCGCGCCCGCCGCCGCGGGCCTCCGCGCCGCCATTGGGCGGGGGGCGGGGCCGGCCTGCCCGGCGTGGAAGCGCGCGGACTCTCCGGTCCAGGTCAGCCCAGGTGAGCCGCTCCCAGGTGAGGCTTCCGCAGGTGTTCCTGCAGCCTCCCTCCGTATTGCCCCTCCGCCCCCAACCTGGGCGCGCCGACTCGGGCTGGGTCCTCGCCTAATGTGGGCGTAGAACTGCCCAGGTCACAACACAACCCACCTACCAGCCCAGGTTTACAGCCCAACGCAGCCAGCGCCCCTGTGGACACCTGTTTCCTCAAGAACAGAGCCTGTCCTCCAACAGCCCCAAGTAGCCTGTTGGACACTGCTTGGGTCACAGGTCTCTTTAGCTACAACTAATGGGGACGTCTGATTCTTCTCCAGTGATCTAAGATCATACCAATACCTATTGGACCCTGCTCAAGTCACAAGTTTAACTCAGCCATGCCTAGCTAAGACTCCTGTTTCCCAAAATCTGGGCTCTAGTCTGACCTAAACAGTCCGATGTTACCTAATGGACCTGGCCCAACTCAACCACCACCGGACTGGACACTTGTTTCCCCAAACCTAACCTCACATCTACAGTCCAGAATACCTGCTTGTCACCACTTGCAGCACAATTCACATGAGTCGCAACCCACCTAAACGTTTGTGTCCTAAAACCCAATGCCCATCTTCTCCAAAAACTCTAGCACACAGTTATTGAGAGGTTTTCATTCATCCCAGAATATTCATTGTGCCATGTGCCATGCACTGTGCTAGGTAGGAATTGTGGATAAAAGTTATGAACAGTACAGCAAAATTCCTGCTCTCCTGGTGCTGGCATTCTGGTTTGGGAGACAACACAATACAATACACAAATAAGACAGTTTTAGACACTCATAACTAGAAATGAAGAAAATGGAACACCAGAGTGTCAGAGGAGGACTGAGGGAAATAGGATGTAGGAGGTTGGGGCAATAAGTCCCTATGAAGAGCTGAGACCTGAAGGAGAAGTAGGAGACAGCCAGAGTGTCTGGAGACTGTGCAAAAGCCTTCAGGTGACAAAAAGCCTGGTGTGTGCAAGCACCCTGGGGGACCAGGGGAGGGAATGGGAGTGGAGAGATAGGAGTTTAGCTCAGGGAGGAGAGCAGGGGCATGTTGGGTTAGGTAGGGGTGGTACAGAGTTTGGATTTTCACCCTAAGGGCAATGAGAAATCACTTGTGCCAGAAAAAAATAATGGCCAAACTGTAATAAATATTTTTAATTTCATCTTTCAGGGGGCAGATGGGAGAAGAGATTGTTCCAAGACAAGGGTATAACCCAACACAGTCAGGAAGTGAGGGGGTCTGAGGGAGACAAAGCTATCATCATTCTTGCTCATGACACAGACCCTGACATGCCCCATCAAGTCAGATCTCCCACTGATAGGAGCCCAAGCCATCCACTTTGGCTTGTTCCCACCCCACCCACCCTCACCACCTCAGGCATCCTAAGATACAATCTCCTTGAAGCCTCGCCATCCTGCCCAGCACCCTAGCCCAGTGCCAGTACTCCACCCACATTTCAGACACCTCCATCAATTCCACAGAGAGATTACAACTTACAATGAGGACCTCCAGCATCAGATGACACCCTGATTTCTCAACTTGCCCCATCCTAGCCAAACCACCCAGAAACTATGGCTAACACAAGAAATTCAAGTCTATAAGAATTGTCTTGCCATGGAATATTTCATGTGCTGAGAAAGGTCATTGCTCCAAGTTAATAGAGTATTTTAAAAGTTCTTCTATCTACCCATCTTGTCTACCCACCCATCCATCCATCCAACAAATATTTTAAGTGCTTGCTCTGGGGAGATTCCCATACCTTATTATAGGGATTGGGCTGATCCCAGGGGTCAGCTGGTAGCATAAATGGATCCTATGGGCTATACAATAGCCCATATACTTATACAATAAGGAGTGATGGGGACCAAGGAGTAGGGGTAATGGGGACTGTGGAGTAGGGGTCACATGACCCATCTAAAGGGCACTGTTGGGGGGGGCGCCTGGGTGGCTCAGATGGTTAAGCATCTGCCTTCAGCTCAGGTCATGATCTCCAGGTCCTGGGATCGAGCCTCGCTTCGGGCTACCAACTTCTCCCTCTCCCTCTGCCTCTCCCCCTGCTTGTGCTCTCTGTCTCTCTCTCTCTCAAGTGGATAAATAAAATCTTAAAAAATAATAAATAAAAAACAAAGGACACTATGGGGGTCCCTGGATGGCTCAGTCAGTTGAGCATCCGACTCTTGGTTTTGGCTTAGGTCATGATCTCAGAGTCATGAGATCGAGCCCCATGTCAGATTGAGCACTCAGCGAAGAGTCTGCTTGTCCCTCTCCCTCTGCTCCTCCCCCTGCTCATGCTTTCTTTCTCTCTCTAAAATAAATAAATTAGGTAAATCTTAAAAAAAAAAAAAAGAAGAAGCTAATCACTTTGGGGAAACCAAGGCAGCTCAGTGGCTCTAAGGCTTCTCTCTCAGGACAAGGTGGAGAAAGCTAAGACTCCCAATGATGTCCTGGGAAGAAAGGGTCCAGAATGATCAAACCCTCCCGCCTCAGGAAATACCAAATAATTCCTCATTACTAGCTCCTCCTCTCCCTAGCAGAAAGTTCTGGTGAAGAGTAAAAGGAAGAAAGCTCTAGATCAGTGGTTCTCAAACTTGAATAAACATTAGAATCGCAAGGGCATTGTAAAACACAGATTGCCAGGTCCCGACCCCCACCCTGCTCATGCGCAAATAAATCTTTAAAAAAATATTTTAAAAAATAAAGGACACTGTGGTTATTCACCTGGCCACTCATTGCCCAGAGTTGTTAGCATTTCAGATTTCTCAAGAAGTCAGAAACCTAGATTAGAGGTAAAATCTCTTGATTTTTAGATGTTGACAACGAATTCAAAAATTTAAAAAACACTATGTAAGGCACACAGAACATTTTTTTCCTTTTTTTCTTTTGACACAATCTCAAACTTACAGAGAAGATGCGAGTACAATTCAAATAACTCTTTACCCCTGAACCACTGGAAGTTGGTTGACACAATGCCCACCACCCTAAATATTTCAATGTGTATTTCCTTCAAACAAGGGATGTTCTCCAGTGGAATCACAATACATCCATCAGTGCAAGAAATTAACACTGATACATCATTACCATCTAAAGTTCAGACCCATTCAAGTTTCACCATTTGTCCAAACGATGTCCTCAGTAGCAAAAAGGTCCAGTTCAGGATTTCATGTTGCCTATAGTTAGTTGTCCTGTGAAGTCTCTTGAGTCTTTTTCAATCTGGAATATTCCTGAGCCTTTCTTTGGCTCCTATGACCTGGATACTGTTAAAGAGACAGGACAGTTATTTGGAGAATATCTGTTTATGTTTGATGTTTCCTCTTAATTAGATTCAGGTCATGCATCTTTTTTTTTTTTTTTTAAGATTTTATTTATTTTGAGAGAGAGAGAGAACGAGCAGGGAGGAGGGGCAAAGGGAGAGAGAGAGAGAAGCAGACTCCTGGACTGAGCAGGGAGCCCTACGTGGGGCCCAATCCCAGGACCCAGAGATCATGACCTGAGCAGAAGTCAGACGCTTAACTGACCCAGGCACCCCTCAGGTCATGCATCTTAGATTCTATTTTTTTTAAGTAATCCCTACACCCAACGTGGGGCTCAAACTCACAACTCCAAGATCGAGTCACACGCTCTACTGACCAAGCCAGCCAGACATCCCATGCATCTTAGATCAGATAGATTAGATTAGATAGAATGTGAATTCTATACATCACAAACTATCACAGAAGTGATGCTGTGTCTTTCTTGTTGCATCATAACAGATGATGCATGACTTCAATTTGTCCCGCTATTGGTAATGTTAACTTCAATCACTTGAATGAGGTGGTATCTTCTAGGCTTCTCCACTGTGCAGTGAATCTGTTCTTTTCCTCATTGAAATTAATAAATAATCCATAGGGAGGTACTTGGAGACCAGGTAAATGTCCCATCTCTCATCAAACTTTCCATTTATTTATGTCCATAGAGACTGATGTAAATGATTCCATGGGTTACAATACATCACTGTTATTCTTTCTTTAGGTGCCAAGTTATCCTAGATTGGCCTGTGGTGGCCCCTTCAGGCTGGCTTCTGTGTCCTTCTGACATGTCACTCATCCTGTGAGCATTTCCTTACTCTCTAGCACAATGTATTTCAGACTCATCTTGTCCTTTTCCTGCCCTAGGCCTGAAAGCAGCCATTTCTCCAAAATGCTGAAGTTCCTTTTAGTGGAGAACGGTATTCAGACACCAAGATCTAGATGTGCTTCCTGTTACTGGGGAGTCACTGCTCCTAGATCCTCTCCGTGGACAGAATTGCACACGCGTGTGCACACCCATATACGCACACATTTATGTCAATATTTGTCTCTATAGTCCTCTGTTATATTAAAAACCATGAGTTTGGGACGCCTGGGTGGCTCAGTCAGTTAAGCATCTGCCTTCAGCTCAGGTCGTGATCCCGGAGTCCTGGGATTGAGTCCCGCATCGGGCTCCCTGCTCACGGGGGAGTCTGCTTCTCCCTCTCCCTCTGCCTGCCACTTTCCCTGCTTGAGCTCTCTCTCTCTCTCTCTCTCTCTGACAAATAACTAAATAAAATCTTAAAAAAAAAAAAAAACAAAGAATAAAACCATGAGTTCATCCTAATAGATCCAATTACAATCTAAGTCCATGGAGCTAAGTCCCATTTTTCCCATTTCCACTTGGTAACTCCCTTGTTCAACAGTGACGAACCTGACATTCTTGTTGTTTTCAGTGTGTTCCGCTTCTTTGGCCCCAAGTGCAACAATTTCTTACTGTCGATGCCACCCTCTTCCCAACAAGGATGCCCTTTACAGCCCACTGGAGCTCGGGTTGCCTTCCTGCGGGGATGCGCTCCTCACTCGCATGAGCTCTGGCCGCCCATGCTGGGCTCCCCTCACCCCATGCGGACGCTCTTCTGACCCCATGGGGACTATGACACTTGTCTGTGTGAGGCACAATGTACCCTCTCCCCGTTCCCCCACTGCTGCTGCTTACCTTGCTGGGACCCTCCAAATGGCTCTTGGGTTGAATGGCTCAAGAACAGAAGGGAGGGGAAAGGAAGGGAAAGGAGGAGACATGGAAGGAAGAGGGGAGGGGCCATGTGTTGAATGTTTACTCTGAACCAAAGAGAACAGAGGATGAAATCATCAATAAGTAAGGTGTCATGGGGGGGAATACAGCCAGACACAGAAGAGCTGCCTCATCTCTTTGGACTGTTGGGCCATCCCACTCGCCCCATCAGCTGCAAACTCCCTCCCAAGTCCATCTGCTCAACCAGCTTAACCAGCAGGACTCTACTCTTGTGGCTGGAAATGACTCAGGGGGTTGAGGTGCTCGCCGTACACAGTTTCATCATCTTCCCAAGCCAGCCCCACCCAGGCTTAATAGCTTCTTCCCAAACTGAATCATCCAATCCTGGCTACTCAGACTGTCTCTCCCCAACGGCATCTGTTGGGATGGATAAAGTAGGCCAAATCCATGGTCTTTTTGACATTTTATCCTCAGCCTTCCCACAGGCACCAGTAATAATAACAATAACGACAGGTCCTGTTTTTTGAGCATTTACTGTGTTTGAAGCCCGACGCCTCCACTTTCTAGCTGGGTGGCCGTGGACCAGTCATTTCCTGTGTGAGTTTCCTGGGGCTGCTATGTTGCAAAGGCCCACAAGCCTGGTGGTTTAAAACAATCAAAAATTTATTCTCTCTGTTTTGGAGGCCAGAAGTCTGAAATCCATGCCACCAGGGCAAAATCAAGGTGTCAGCATCACAGCAAAGCCCTCAAAAAGTTCTAGAGGAGAATCTGCTCCTTGTCCCTTCCAGCTTCTGGGGACTCCGGGCATCCTTTGGCTTGGGGCTGCATGGCTCCAGTATCTGTCTCTGTCTTCACATGGCTTTCCTGGTATGTGTACAGCCCCCCATCTCTGTCTTATAAGAGTGCTTGTGATGGCAGTTAGGGCCCAGCCAGATAATGCAGGATAATCCCTCCATCACAGAATCCTTAAGTCAATCACATCTGCCAAGACCCCTTTTCCACATAAGGTCATATTGAGCGGTTCCAGGGATTGGGAGCCCATCTCTTTGGGGACCCATTCATTACTCAGCCTAGCACACTTTCCCTCTCTAACCCTCCGTGGTCTTGTTGGGGAACAAGAACCTCCTGTCCCCTCAAGGTCCTAGTTGGACCAAGAATCAAATTGATGGGGGCACCTGGGTGGCTCCGTCATTAAGCGTCTGCCTTCATCTCAGGTCATGATCCCAGGGTCCCAGGATCGAGAAGCAGAGCAGGAAGCCTGCTTCTCCCTCTCCCACTCCCCCTGCTTGTGTTCCCTCTCTCTCTGTGTCTCTCTCTGTCAAATAAATAAATAAAATCTTTTTTAAAAAAAGAATCAAATTGACGTAAAACAGATTAATAGGAGAAAATCAGATGTGATTTTGTGTGTACGGGGAATCCATGTAGACATGGAAATTCCAAAGACAGGCACAAGGAGGTGTACGTGTCATGCTGAACTAAGGAGAAGGGGGTAGGGGGTCCAGGACTTCGAAGAGAAGGAATGCAATTCATAGGAAGTTAAGAAATATATAAATATATATATAAATAAATAAATATTTGGCGGGGGGGCGCCTGGGTGGCTCCGTTGGTTAAGCGTCTGCCTTTCGATCAGGTCATGATCCCAGGATCCTGGGATCGAGCCCCACGTTGGGCTCCCTGCTCCGCTGGGAGCCTGCTTCTCCCTCTCCCTCTGCTGCTCCCCCTGCTCGTACTCAGTCTCTTCCTGTCCAATAAATAAATAAAATCTTTAAAAAACAAAAAAAGTAAATATTTGGTAAATACATGTTTGCTGGGCTGCTCAGAAACAACGGGACATGGAGAGGACTTTGATCAAAGTGGCCTTGCTGGGTCCCTCCCTGTCCACCGTCCCTTGTTCATACCATAATGTAGTTCTATATGGTGCTAGCCCTCTTCCCGGAGCAGGTCCTCTATCTAAATTCTTTTTAGACAGTTCTAGGAGAAGGTAAAGCGCTTTTCCCGAAGCTGCTGGGGTTTGATGGCTTTTTAACTCACCATCATCTTCATGCCAATGTGGCCCATCTTGGGGCGGCCCGCCTTGGCCCCCATGGTCTCATCAGTGAAAGGAGGATGGTAGGTCATGGTCACGACCTCCGACGTGAGGTTGAAGGGGTTAATGTAAATCAGGCAGTCGGCAAGTTGGCAGGCAGGCAGCCCTCCATGAATGGGGTGGTTATTATGAATTGATTTCTTGAGTTATTTCTACCCAGGATTGGCAGTCCTGGGGGTAATTGATTCCAGTGATGTCACCTCTCCAACTGCCAGGTTTTCGGCAGGACTAAATGTGCCAAATGGGCTTTGTTGAGCCAACTCCTCTGGGTGTGAAGAGCCGCCATGCCAACCCGCCTTGCTGTTTCCAGGGCCCGTCTGCTGCTTTTCCCTAATTAACGTGTAGGCGACACCGCGGGCAGGCCCGCTTGCTGCCGTCCCCGGAAAACGGCACAGCGCACTGCAGCTCAGTATTTGCACATTTTTTCAGCTACTGGATGGAAAAAGTACTGGGGGGCATTGAAACAGCACAGAGTAGAGGAAAGGGAGAAACACCACCTCATCCTTGCCCCCATACGGAAAATGCTGCAAGCGGACCCAAGCATTGTGTCCCCGGCCCAACACATCACAGCAAACGACCACTGTTAATCAATTGGAGAAATACAGAAATTGAAAGCTAGTCTTCTTCATTCCACTCAATTCCACAGACTTTTTAATTTTTTTATTTTTAAAAATTATTTATTTATTTATTTATTTGAGAGAGTGAGTGAGAGAGAGACAGAAAGAGAAGGAGCAGGGGCAGAGGCAGAGGGCGAGGGAGAAGCAGACTGCCCCACTGAGCAGGGAGCCAGCCATGGGGCTCAATCCCGGGACTCCAGGAGCATGACCTGAGCCGAAAGCAGATGTTTAACCGACTGAGCCACGCAGGCGCCCTTCTTCTCTCCCCCTTTTTTTTTAGTTTTTTTTTTTTAAAGATTGTATTTATTTATTTTGACAGAGAGAGACACAGCAAGAGAGGGAACACAAGCAGGGGGAGTGGGAGAGGGAGAAGCAGACTCCCCGCTGAGCAGGGAGCCCGATGCAGGGCTCGATCCCAGGACCCTGAAATCACAACCTGAGCCGAAGGCAGACGCTTAACAACTGAGCCACCTAGGCGCCCCTCTTCTCCCTTTTTTAATAGGAATAAATCATGCACCAAATCTGAGCATCTGAAAATGAGGAGGCAAGGGAACAGATAAGAACACAGACTCTGGAGTCCAACAGACACGGGATCAAACCCTAGGTGTTCTGCTTCCAGCTGTGTGACCTTGAGCAAATGACATCATCTCTCTGAGCCTCAGCTTCCTCATCTGTAAAATGGGGATCCTAATGGCACTTCCTTCCAAGTGCCAAGGACAATATTCAGGGAGATGGCATATTTAAATATTCAGCTGGGACACACCTTGGCACTTGACAGAGGTCCCATGGAGATGCCGAGGGTGATGTTGCCGACTATCAACATGTCCTCCCCAGCTCTCAGAAATTCGGGGTAAAAGCAGGGAGTCCAGGAAAGTGGAAAGCACCCAGGCCCACCTGTCAGGGGACCTAAGATCTGGTTCTAACTCTGTGGATCGGTTTCAAGACTTGATGTCCCTCTTTGAGCCTCATTTTCCCCGAGGGTTAAGGGAGGAGGCCTGGCACGATAATTTCAGAGGTCCCTCCCTCTGTCATGGGCACACTAGGAAGGCACACACACGAAATGTGTCTTTCCACAATGTCAGCTTTATTCAGTCATAAAGCAAGGCTCACATAATTATAGAGCAGGTTCAGAATTCCAAACTCAATGACATTTCACCACGTGACTAACTTGGCTTCTTACATGGCACGCAGAGCAGAACACAAATCACACAACAAACAAGATAACAGAGGGGGGAGGAAGTTAATGAAGAAAAAAAGAAAAAAACGCGGAATCAGTCTGTGGGTGCACCGTTGAGATGAGACCTGGGCCTAGGCCCGGGTCAGCTCTTGGCACTTACTGCTTCTTATTCTGTTCAAGCGGCGAAGGATCTCAGTTCTGTTGGGGGATCCAACAGGCAGAGCCTTCAGGGGCTGCTGCCTTTTTTAAGTGGCCAGGCATAGAGGGGTCATGGCTCAAGAGTCTGACAGTCTCAGCTCCTGCTTGTTATCAGCTCTGGAGCGTGGTCAGCTGGTAGATATCTCGTAGCTGAGGTACCCTTAACGGCTGGCGTCATTGCTCCGCACAGGCCCCTGCTTGACATGAGTGACTCCATCTTGCTCTCTACATCCTTCTACTTTCTAATTCCAATAGTGGCTTTGCGGTGCAGGGGGCCCTGTCCCTCACTCCTGCTGCCCTTCCCCCAGGACCCAGGCCAGTCACGTGAGCACTTTGTTGTCCTGGTGAGGGTGGTGCAGTGGCACACCTGAGGAGACAGGACAAGTGGGGAAGATTTTCCCAGGGACTAAGGCTCTTGAAATTCAGTAGAGGAGTTTGGGAACACCCCAGGTGCTTGCTCAACCGAGATTGCGCTCGCTTTCAAGAACCAGTCCTGGCACATGGCCCAGGTTGGGGGCAAACATCTCCAGCAAAGGTGTGGCCCTCCAGCTCCAGTCCCCGTGTCCCCCACTACAAGTGTGCTTAAGTTAGTGTCCCACTGGCCAGAGTTTCACTCACTCCTTCATCCAGTATTTATTAAGCACCTGCTGTGTACCAATCAGTACAACAGAGACAGGGGACACATCGTAGGAACAAGGCAGCGAGGTCCCTGCTCTCATGAAATTCACAGTCTAGTGTGGGCAGGTTATTAATTTTAAAAAAATCATTTCTTTCCCACTGCAGTGAGCACTATGGGAAAAATGCAGTGGGCCCCAAGGCCAGGCAACCTGACCTCATCAGAGAGGATCAGGGAGGGCTTCCCAGAGAAAGGGGCATTTACGAGACCTGAAGGATAAAGAGGAGTTAGAAGCAGTGTAGAGCCTTCCAGGCCGAAGGAACAGCATGGCAGAAACTGGCCATGGGAGTTACAGGAAAGGCCAGTGTGGTGGGCAAGGCTGGCCAAGGGCCAGACCACCACACTGGGTCCCGTGGCTTGCTCACAGTATGGGCTTCGTGCAGAGGGAAACGGGGAGCCCAGGAAGGCTCAAGGTTAAGCAGAGAAGGGAGTTGCTCTGACATGATCCACCAGTCACCTTGAACTTAGGAACTTAGGAAGTAGAAGCTCTCTGCCATCCAGGGGTGGCCAGTGGGTGCCCACGTCCAGGAAAGTCACAGAAAACACAAGGCTGGCTTGATGATGCTCCATCTCGGTGGACTGCGACCACATCTGACAGCCCAGCAGAATGGAACCAGTGTGAGCTTTGGGATGGGGACCCTGACTCCCTCTACGGGCCCTGAGAGTCCTCTGCCCACCGGCACGAAGCCTCAGTTTCTCCATCTGAAAAGTGGGGTGGCCATAACCCATACTTTCTGGAGACACTGTGAGAATGGAAGTCACAGGGGCACAGGACAGTCCCTGTCCAACGACTGCTGAGCAGGTACTCGCTGAGGCCACCAGCCGCACTCACTGCTGGCTTGGCCGCTTACCCCGTTTGGGCATGCCTTCCCCATCTCTGGGCCTCAGCTCCCCCTGTGAAAAGTCAGGGGTGAGCTCCACCAAGCTGGCTCAGGTGGTTCTCCCACTGTGGTCTTGGGAGAACCGGCCTGGGGGTGAGGGGGAGGGTGGGGATGTGCGGGGGAGGGGGGACCTCTGACATCAGTTCTCCGGCGGCTGTCGTGGTTCAGGATCAGGAATTACACTCGGGGGCGCCTGGGTGGCTCAGTGGTTAACCGACTGCCTTCGGCTCAGGTCATGATCCCAGGGTCCCGGGATCAAGTCCCGCATCGGGCTCCCTGCTGGGCAGGTAGTCTGCTTCTCCCCCTGACCGTACCCCCTCTTGTGCTCTCTCTCTCTGTCTCTCAAATAAATAAATAAAATCTTTAAAAAAAAAAAAAAAAGAATTACACTCGGATTCTAAAAGTGAAGGTCTCGCACATCACATTTTTTTTCTCCCCCAGAAGGCGTGCTATTTGCACGTGGAGCGGCTGTGTCTTCTGAAATGCGGCCGTGGCAAAAGCAACCAGCCTGAGTGATTCAAGCTCTATTCTAGGCCCCTCCTGCACCCCTGCGGGGTGGGGGAAGCATTCTTCCAGCAACCTCTCCTCTCTGCGGGCCACGGCAAACTGCCAACCTGCCTAGGGAAAAGGGTATTTGAATATTTTGTTTTCTGCTTTTTTAGCCAGTAATACCTCGGTCACAGAAATACCCATACCCGCCCGCAGTGTGATACGTGCCGTGTAAGTATTATTATTGTTATTATCTGTTTCCACAACCTGATTTTGTACATTAAATAATAGCTGAAGCACATGGAGATGGTTGCGCAATACTATGAGTGTACTTTTTTTTTAAGATTTTATTTATTTATTTGAGAGAGAGAGAGAGCACAAGCCAGGGGGGAGGGGCAGAGGGAGAATCAGGCTCCCTGCTGAGCAGGGAGCCCGATGTGGGGCTCGATCCTAGGACCCTGGGATCATGACCTGAGCCGAAGGCAGACGCTTAACCGACTGAGCCACCCAGGTGCCCCAGTATCTAGTTTTCTTTATTCAAGTTAAAACTATTAATTTCAAGAAATTGATTGACTTATATATACATTACTTATTAATTTTTTTTTTAAGATTTTATTTATTTATTTGAGACAGAGAGAATGAGAGACAGAGAGCATGAGAGGGAGGAGGGTCAGAGGGAGAAGCAGGCTTCCCGCCGAACAGGGAGCCTGATGCGGGGCTCGATCCCAGGACCCTGGGACCATGACCCGAGCCGAAGGCAGACGCTTAACGACTGAGCCACCCAGGCGCCCCCACTGTGAGTGTACTTCATGCCACTGCATTACACACTTAAAAATGGTTGATTTTATAAGTATTTTAACGCCCTCCCCCTAAGTGTCATATATATATAGCACTGTGAGCAATGCTGCTCTGGAAAAGTCTGTCGGTGGGAATGCTTCCTGGTAACTGAAAAAATGACTTAAAGCAAGAAGACTCTTTAGTTGATCTTCTAAAAAGGAATCCCATTATCTGTATATACCACATCTTCTCTATCCATTAACAATTCTTTACTGTATACTTAAATCTTTGTTAAAGGAGGGGGGACGCCTGGGTGGCTCCATTGGTTAGGTGACTGCCTTTGGCTCAGGTCATGATCCCAGGATCCTGGGATTGAGCCCCACATCAGGATCCTTGCTCTGCGGGGAGCCTGCTTCTCCCTCTCCCTCTGTCTGCCCCTCTCCCTGCTGTGCTCGCGCTCTCGCTCTCAATCTCTGACAAACAAATAAATAAAATCATTTTTAAAAAACCAACTTTCGGGGCGCCTGGGTGGCTCAGTCGTTAAGCATCTGCCTTCGGTTCAGGTCATGATCCCAGGGTCCTGGATCGAGCCCCGCATCGGGCTCCCTGCTCAGCCAGGAGCCTGCTTCTCCCTCTCCCACTCCCCCTGCTTGTGTTCCCTCTCTAGCTGTCTCTCTGTCTCTCTGTCAAATAAATAAAATAAAATCTTTAAACAAACAAACAAACAAACTTTCTTAAGGGGGTAGATCTCAAGTTACATGTTTTTTGTTCTGTACCATAAAACAGTAATAAAAGGAAAAACTTAGAAGGAAAAAAAAAAAAAAGAAGCCCAAGCTATGGGGTTGGGCCCCACGGTTGGCTGATTCTGTTTCTGACCTCACCATATCCCCATCAAGGAGCAGATTCTTCTCTCTCCTGCCCTGTGATGATCACAGCCAGCTGGGTCAGGGGGCTTCCTCCCGGTGGGGATATGGCTGCAGCAGTACCCTGGGTCTCCTGCAGATAGGACAACACCCAGCAACCACCCCGCAACACCCAGCAGACATCCCCTGAAGTGTCATTGGGCAGAACTGGGCCCCACGTCCCCTCCCAGACAAGGGCGTGGGGCCACCGCAGTTGGTTTGGACACATCAGGATTTCCTCCTAAAGCACACAGAGGAGGATACTCCACCCCAGTCAGGGTGCAGCTTGAGCAGGGAACCTGGGGGGAATGGCTAGGTTGATCACAACCCCCGATGGGCAAATAAGTAACAATGTCCCAGCGCCTTCCTTTCCCAGACGGGGGACTGAACCCAGCCCTTACGGAGGCAGACGCTACGCAGAAAACCGTCAGTGTCGGGGCCACTGTAACCCCAATAGGGGTCATTTATCAAGTCTGACACTGTGCCTAGCTCTGGGCTAAGGCAGCTGTTACTACCAAACTCATACTATCGTCCCCATCTCACAGATGGGAAAATTGAAGCTCAGAGATACAAAATGATTGAGAGCGGCACGGAGCCTCCTTCCTTCATACTGGCTTGGCCTTGAAAAATAAAAGGAATCCCCAAAACAGTGCCGTTCCATCAGATGAATATATTCTAGCAGCTGGAAGCAGGCTGAATTACGCGAGGGCTCTGAATGGGAGGTTCTGGAACACGATTCCATTTTGCAGCTCCCTCTGCACATAGGAACAGGGTCTGATGCGCTCACCTGATTTACAGATGGCGCATCAGTGGTCATGGGAGGTCCCGAGCACACACCTGAAGAGGGCAGGCTTACCTGGACAGATGTCTCTCAGGGCGATGACCTCCACACTGGGAGGAATGAGGTAAGCACGTGCCAGGAGTGCTCAGAGGGATGAGTGATGTGGCAGTGATGTACCTTTTTCTTTGGGGGGGGGGTGGTAGAAAACAAAAACGAAACCAGATGAAATTGAATGACAGTAATTAAAAGTGTCCCCCTTTCCTCCTGTGGTGGGTGGAGTGATGACCTCCAAAGATGTCCACTTCCCAATCCCAGAAGCTGTGAATATGGTACCTTGGCTATGTGGAAGAAGGGACTTAGCAGATGTGATTAAGGTTAGAAACCTTGGGATGGCGAGGTTATCCTGAATTATCCAAGTGGGTACATGAATCCTTAGAAGTGGAGAAGCTTCCCCAGCTGCAGTCCAAGCAGATGTGACTAGTGAAGAATGGTCAGAGGGGGATGCTCGCTGTAAGCTGTGAAGACGGAGGAAAGCCAAGGAACGGGGCAGCCTCTAGAAGCCTGGAGAAGGCAAAGAAACCCATTTTTCCCCTCAAGCCTGGAGAAAGGAGTGCAGCCCCGCTGACACCTTGAACTCAACCCCATGAGACTTCTGTCCTACAGAAGTACCTAATGAACAGAAGATGTTAGTAATGGAAAAATGAGTATCGAGTATAATGGAACTCTCTGTACTCTTTGCATTTTTCTGTAAATCTAAAACTATTCTAAAATAAAGTTTATTTAAAATACAGATGAGCTTCCAGTTAAATATATCAGTCACCAGGATGATCAGTACAGCAAAGGGAATACAGTCGATAATATTGTAACAACTTTGGGAACAGATGGTGACCACACTCGTTTTGTTGTGTATACAATTGTGGGATGGCTACATTGTGCAGCTGAAACTAACATGATATTGTGTATCCACTCTACTTCAATTAAAACATTACAAAATTTTTTAACTTTTATTTTAATTTTTTTAAATTTAATTTTATTTATTTGACAGAGAGAAACACAGCGAGAGAGGGAACACAAGTAGGGGGAGTGGGAGAGGGAGAAGCAGGCTTCCCGCCGAGCAGGGAGCCAGACATGGAGCTCGATCCCAAGACTGATGCTTAACCACTGAGCCACCCAGGCACTCCTCAATTAAAACGTTTTTAATTAAAAAGAGGGGCACATGGGTGGCTCAGTAGGTTAAGCATCTGCCTTCGCCTCAGGTCATGATCCCACAGTCCTGGGATCCAGCCCCGCATCGAGCCCCGCATCGGGCTCCCTGTTCCTCAGGAAGCCTGCTTCTCCCTCTCCCACTCCCCCTGCTTGTGTTCCCTCTCTCGCTGTGTCTCTCTCTGTCAAATAAATAAATAAAATCTTTAACAAATAAATAATTAAAAAAATAAAAACCTAGGGAGAAATAAAAATTCAAATCACCCTGAATCCTGCCCCCTAGTGATATCCACTGTTGTTGGTGAATGCCTTTTTACTTTTCTCATGGATATCTACATTTAGGATTATTCCTATTCTTATTATTAAAACACACAACCGGAGGCTCTGATGGGCAGCCCCATAGCCCCAGGGTCTCCTGCAGCACCTGTTGTCTTCAGGGAGGATGGGGAGCCCAGCCCCAGGGAGGAGAGAGAAGCCGGAGGAGTGGCTGATGTTGAAACCCTGTGAAAACCCAGCTTAGACCAATGTGCCTTGGCAACGCCACCTACTAATTAAGTGAGGGCACAGTGTGGCCTCCAACGCCATCACAGTTCAGCCAATGGGGAGCTGCTCCCATGTCGTCACACCATCTCTCCAGCCCTGTTTTCTCCTCTCATGCTAGGACACCCAAAGACACAAGTCCAAGAACAGCCTTCCTCACGGCGCTGGCCCAGGGCCCCAGCACGAGCAGCATCCACATGCCAGGCCTTCCCCTCTCCGCCCCCTGTGGGCCACAGTCATCAACCTGTCACTAAATATTTAGTATTCCTGAACTCTTTAAATGGCCCAGCTGGTCCACATCTGCTGGCCTCTTTTAAGAACTACACCTGCAGGGTGCCTGGGTGGCTCAGTTGGTTAAGCGACTGCCTTCGGCTCAGGTCATGATCCTGGAGTCCCGGGATCGAGTCCCGCATCGGGCTCCCTGCTCAGCAGGGAGTCTGCTTCTCCCTCTGACCCTCCCCCCTCTCACGATCTCTCTCATTCTCTCGCTCTCAAATAAATAAATCAAATCTTTAAAAAAAAAAAAGAAAAAAAAGAACTACACCTGCAAGTCACAGGCTCCTGGAAAAGCAGTCTGAAGAGGGATCACACGCTCCTGGAGGTTGCATGTGAATCCTGGTTTGCACAGTCCTTGCTGTGTGACCTCAAGAGAGTGGCTTGACTTCTCAAGGGTCTCAGTTCCCTCATGTACGGGGTGGAGGCAGGACTCCCACGGGCTGGAGGGAGGCTTAAGGGAGCGAATACATCCCAAAGCGTCTGGCACATGGTATTCAAAGAATGTTTTAGTTCTGTTTTGTTGTTCTTTTTGCTTTCTTTCTACATTATGCTTCCCTTTTCCTTTTGGAGAAGAAGAAGGGACTCAAAAGCAGGGAATCTGCTCATTCATTCTCAACAAATATTTATGGTGAGTCTTCCCTGTGCTGGATGCCAGCAATGATCTCAGGATCATGAGTTCGAGCCCTGTGTTGGGTGTAGAAATTACTTAAAAAAATTAAAATCTTTCGGGGCGCCTGTGTGGCTTCGTTGGTTAAGCATCCAACTCTTGATTTAGGCTCAGGTCATGATCTCAGGGTCCTGGGATCGAGCCCTGCGTCTGGCTCTGTGCTCAGTGGGGAGTCTGCTTCTCCCTCTCCCTCTGCTCCTCCCCCTGCTCATGCGCACATGCGGTTTCTTTCAATCTCTCTCTAAAAAAATAAATCTTTTAAAAAAATTAAAAAAATAAGATCTTTAAAAAAATAATAACATGGGAATAAAATATCTCACAGGGGTCCTGAGAAGAACAAAGGAAAAGATACTTGTAAAGATGCTTAATGAGCTACAGGTAGCTATGTATCATAAGGGTAGAAGTTGAATAAATGGGGGCCAGTGGAGATGGCTGTCCAGCAGAAGATGCCCAGAGACCACGGCCGGAGGACGAGGCCCGTCAAGCCCTAGGACCTGGAGTCCCACTACTGGAGCTTGCTTGTCCTTTAAGGCAATTATACAGATAAGAAAACCAAAGGCCCAGGGAGCAGAGGAGACTCACTCAAGAGGCACAAAATCGGGACCTAAGCCAGGTCTCCCCCTACTCAATTCACATATTTCTTTTTTCCCCCCCAATTCACATATTGCTGAAGTTCCTACCACACTCAGAGAGACCCACCAACAAGCATTTATGTATTGGGCTCTTTTGCTGGGCTGAGCCCGGTGGGTAGCTGCTTCCCTGGCCCATTGAGGGGAGGGGGGACACAATGTGGAAAAGTGGCCATGAGCTTGGCCAAAGGGGTAGGGACCAACAGGAGGGTAACCCTGGGGAATCTCATGCATGGAGCAGGGCAGACCCCGAGTCAGCAAGAGTCAAGTAAAGGGAGATGGGAAAAAACAGTACCTACCTGAGATGCACCAGGTGCTCTGCTCTCCACTGAACCCTTCATTTCGTCTCACAAGGGCAATTCTAAAAAAACAGCACTGCTAGTACTCTTGTTAAAGGGTACACTGAGACACATTAAAATTTCCAAGCGTTTATTTGGGTATATATCAGTTTTTTTTAACTTTTTTTTTAAAGATTTTTATTTATTTATTTGACAGAGAAAGAGAGAAAGAGTTCACAAGCAGGGGGAGAGGCAGAGGAAGAGGGGGAAGCTGACTTCCCCCTGAGCAGGGAGCCCGATGTGGGACTCGATCCCAGGACCCTGGATCATGACCTGAGCCGAAGGCAGATGCTTAACCGACTGAGCCACCCAGGCGCCCCTGGGTATATATCAATTTTAACTGAGTATCACCAAACCAAAAGTGGGTAGGAGCTCTCTGCCAGAAGGCAGGACCTGGGGGGAGAGCTTTTTTAAAGAGAAGAGGCCGAAGCAAAGCAAGGAAATCACTTTATTGGCTACAGCTTAGGCAATTGCTTTGTTTGGGAAAGGCTAGGTGGCTCTCTGTGGTTAGCTGTCCTTACGTTTAATCTTTCTCAGATTTTGGATTTTAAATTTTAAATTTTCTCAGATTTCTTGTGTGCAGCCAGGCTTGATTCTGGGTTAGGTTTTGGTTTGCTTGCTAGGCTAGCAAGGCATCAGAGCTGCCTGGTCTAATGGTCTCTCTGTTCAATTGCTTTACCACTCTCATTTCCCAGAGAGAAGTGACCTGCCCAAGGCCCCACAATTGGCTTGGTGGAGGTTGGACTAGAGGCCAAAATGTTCAACAAGACGCTATGCTGCACCCAGGAAAAAACAGAGAAATAAGAAGGAAGGGAGGAATTAAGAGAATTAAACACGAAAAATGGGAAAATGAAAGAAAAGAGGAAGTTGTCTTTATTATTTTTTAAGGTAAATTTATTTATTTAAAGAAAAAAATGAGTGGGCTCCTTGGTGGCTCAGTTGGTTAAGCGGCTGCCTTCAGCTCAGGTCATGATCCCAGGGTCCTGGGATCGAGTCCCGCATGGGGCTCCCCGCTCAGCAGAGCGCCTGCTTCTCCCTCTCCCTCTGCCTGCCTCTCTGCCTACTTGTGCTCTCTCTCTCTCTGTCAAATAAATAGATAAAATATTAAAAAAAAAGAAAAGAAAAAATGAGTGAAGTTGTCTTTATTATTTTTTTAAGGTAAATTTATTTATTTAAAGAAAAAAAATTTAAACTAAGCTTTACGCCCAACATGGGGCCCGAACTCACAATCCTGACATTCAGGAGTTGCAAGCTCCACGGAATGAGCCAGGTGGGCGCCCCTTTATTATGTTTCTCACACATAAAATAATCCATGTAACACGTGCGAGTCATAAAACACCAATAGAATGAACACCCTTGAACCCACCACCAAGCTAAAGACAAGAGATACCAATAACTGGTCTCCACTTAGGCCAGCTCTTCTGCGAGCTGGTTGCACGCTGAGTGCACCTGGGGAGCTGAGACAACCTCTCACGCCCTGAGAACCTGATGGGACTGGTCTGGAGTTTGGTCTAGGCATCTGGATTTACTTAATTTTTCTTCTTCTTTTTTTTTTTTTTTAAGATTTTATTTATTTGAGAGAGAGAGAGAGCACATGAGAGGGGGGAGGGTCAGAGGGAGAAGCAGACTCCCCGCTGAGCAGGGAGCCCGATGCGGGACTCGATCCTGGGACTCCAGGATCATGACCTGAGCCGAAGGCAGTCGCTTAACCAACTGAGCCACCCAGGCGCCCCTAATTTTTCTTCTTTAAAGGCATCTGGACTTTTAAGACCTCCCCAGGGGATTCTCGTGTGCAGCCAGGCTTGAGAACCACGGATTTATAGTCTCCTCCCCTATCCTGTCCCCCTGACCTTCCCCCCTGCAACCCTCACCTTCATCCCCCGCCAGGTAACCACCGTTCTGAATTTTGCGGAGTAGCGAGTGTTCCTTTACCTTCGTCCTTCCCTGTTTCCGGGACTAGCGACGTTTGCGATTGATCTCCCGCCCCCCACGAGAGGGCGCCAGAGAAAAAGACACAGCCTCTTTCCTCTCCGCGCGTTCGGTATCGCGCTGGAGGCGGCTTGGCCCTCGCGGCGCTCCGTCGTCGGTCCGTTGCCCCGGCAACGAGCGGGGAAACGGCCGGGGTTGGTGGCGCGCGGCCCGGCGGGACTGGCCGGCGTTGGTTGAGGCATGCCGGAGCGCGGCGGGGGCACTTTTCGGAAACTCCGGGGCGCGGAGAAACGTGAGTCGGAGGGTGGGCTCGGCCGGAGCCGGCGTGCGGGCGGGGACCCGCGGAGCCCGGCCGCAGTGGCCCCGCGCTGGCGGGAATCGCGGCGGGCGTCCGGGGACCCGCCGTCCCTGCGCGCTCTGGGTGCGGCGCCTTCCTCTGCAACCCCTTTGGTCATATGCGGACGTTGGGGCTGCAAGGATGCCCCCGATTCGGGACCGGAGTCTCGTTTCTTGATTCCTGGTGCAAAGCTTTTCCACGGGCGGCTTCCAGGGCAAGGAAAAAATTATGTCCACCTTGCCACGGTTTCAAGACAGGTTGTAAACTGGCAGCCGAAGGCTGAACTGGGTCCATAGACGTAGATTATTTGCCCCCAGCTCTGAGCACTGAGCTTGAGGCTTGGCCTGGACGCACACCTACCCGTTTATTCCACAGACGTTCCATAAGCACGGTTCTAGCCAGGCACTGTGTAGACCCTGCCCATCGTGGCAGCTCCGGGGTCAGGGAAGGAGGTGCCTGGAGTGAGAGTGCACTCTGCTTTCAAGTCTCCATCGTGTCCCCATTTTACTCCGTGACCCGGGCACATCGATTCCTCTCTGGGTCTCAGTTTTTCCATCTGTAAGTTGAGGGATGTGTCCTGCATGCTAATCCAGAACACTTCTAGCTGTGACAGCCGGGCTGGGCCTCTCCCTGGGCGCTGCCAGAGCCAGGGCGTGTTGGTCCCCACAGGCAACCTTTTGCTGTCTCCAGAGCCCAGGCCCTGGTCTGACCCCACATGAATTAGGATCCCAGCCCTTTCATTTCCTCTGCTTCCCGGCTCTGTGGTTTTGGGCAAGTCGCTTCACCGTTTTGAACTTGAGTTTGCTCACCTGCCAAATAATGGGGGGATTATAACAATAAAAAAGATCATATATGTCAAGAGCTTGGCACATATATATGTTCCTGAAATTATTACCCCTGTTACTTTGTGGAGAGCGTAGAAGTCCCCAGGTGTTTGGGCCAGCACTGCTGGGACTGGTCCCCTGTCGTCATCTGCAGCACCCTTGATGGTGTCTCGCTCACAGCTGGGTGCAGCCCAGGCTTATTTAAAGTGATGATTTGCAAATCATTTGACAGAGGCTGATGCCTGGGGGCCTGCACTGAGACTTTTTTGATGTCATTGGTCTGGAGCAGGGTGATTCCAGGGGGCAGCCAAGGGGTGAGGACCACTCATTAGGGGGCTGCAGCAGGCTCATTTTCCTACCATTGCCAGTTTCCTCAGATGGCACTCCCTACGCTGCCCTCCTACTGGTGCAGCCGGAGGCTCCTGGATCAGCAGATGGCCCGACAGCGACACCGAGAGCAGGAGGCCCGGCTTCGGCAGCAGTGGGACCAGAACAGCCGCTACTTCAGGACGTCTGATATCTGTAGTTCCAAACAGGCGGAATGGAGCTCCAAGACCTCCTACCAGCAGAGGTAACTTCAGTGACCTTAGGGGGACGGAGGCAGGAAGCCACTTGCTGGTCATGGCGTGTGGCTTTAAGAACCCGGGGGGTGGGGGTGGGGGAGTGTGGCTTAACAGCATGTTTTCTTGAGGAATTTGCTGGATGGCGTAAATTCCCTGCATGGTCATGGTTTTCCAACTGAAAATTGAAGAGGAAGATCATCAGTGAAATGATACATTTGCACTGAAAAAGAGAAAACAGTAAGAAATATATGCAGAATCTGGGAGTCTCCAGGTGACCCTTTATCCCCAGAGAGAACCACAATTAACAGGCTGATGCAGATCCTCCTGTACTTTTCCCCTGCTGTGTGTGTGTAAATACGCACACACATATACATCCATTGTTGCAGAAATATATGTAAAAAACATGGAAGGTAAAAGCCTAGGCTTTGGAGTTAGACAGACCTAGATGGAAATCCTGACTGTGTCACTTGCTGTATAAATGAGCCTCAGTTTCCTCCTCAGTGAAGTGGGGCTACAGCAGAACCTACTTTGTAGGATTTATGAATCGGCGTATCGTACGTCGTACATGGTAATTGCCCAAGTGTTACCTAGTACTGTCGTTACGTGCATATGTGAGGCCACTGTACATTTTCTTATTGCGAAACCAAGATTCTGTTACGCATAGTGTTCTGTGACTTGCTGTCTTCACTTTGGCTGGAAGACACTTTCCTGTGTCGCCGTGTCACGTCCACCTCAGCCTCTTTGGCCGCAGAGCAGAGCAGAGCGTGCTGCGTGTGGCTGTCGTGTGACTGATGGAGGGAGGGCTCCTTCCCACCCAGCATGCATGCCTATCAGCGGGAGAAGATGAAGGAGGAGACGAGGAAGCAGCTGGAAGGCAGACGGGACAGACTCAGGCAGCTGCTGCTGGAGGAGCAGGACCTCCTGGCCAGAGAGCTGGAGGCGTCGCGGCTAAGCGTGGACTTGCAGGAGGGAAGGATCCGGGAGCGGTGCGGCAATCTGAAGTCGGCCCGAGAAGAGCAAAGGAAACTGGTAACTTCTTCTAGCCCCATAGGAGCCAACAGAGCCGGAGTGTCCCCAGCCCGTCAGTGAGGCGCTTGTGGGGCCACCCCCGGGCACTGGTCTGATGAGCCAGCAGTTAACGGCAGAGCCAGCAGGGGGACGGGCGTGTGCTATGTTGTTCTTCGTGCGTGTTGGGCACGAGCCACCTCTATTCTCTTTGGCCCCTTAAATCACCACCTCTGAGTCCTTTGTCTTTATTCCAGTCCCGTGGTCCCGCAAAGGCTTGGCACTGGTATACTTTATCTTCCGAGTACTTGTGGGGAATGGTGAGCCCCAGTCTACATATTGAAGCCTGCTGTATCTTTTGCAACAGGTCTGTCCCATCTGGGATCCATCTGTAGCATCACATCTTGGCACCCTTCCATCACCATTGTGGCAGTCATTTGTCAGGGCTGTCTGGTTCCATTCTGGTGTCTCCCAGAGCCAGGGGTGCAAGGCGGGCAGGAGGTCTGAAGGGCAGGTGCAGGGACAGCGAGCCGGTGGAGGGGCTCTCAGCCTGAGCTGACTTCCCCTGGGGGTTATCCAAAATGTGAATGGATTTGAAAAGTGACATCAGGCTTTGTGTTTTCTTGACAGATTGCTGAACAACTTTTATATGAACACTGGAAAAAGAACAACCCCAAACTTCGAGAGGTGAAAACCTTTGATTTGCCTAAGTAGATGAAATCATGGTTCCCTTCTTGTTTGTAAACTTGCATCTCTTGCTGGGGTGAAACAGGAGAGGACACCCCAGCCCCCTGGAAAATGCACCAGGCAGATCTGGTTCGTTTGGTGTTTAGCCAACACTTACCGAACATTTGCTGCATGGTCTAGCACCTGGGCGTGTAGAGATTAGAGGGGGTCCCCGCTCTTCAGGAGCTCGCAGCCCAGTGCAGGAGACTGGGCAGCTCATTACAGTGCAGGCTGTAGTGGGCTGGGCAGGCCCGGAAAGATGTGCACTGGGGCAGTGCCCCCAACTCAGTTGGGGGTCAGAGAGGCATCTCAGAGGAGTTGCTGGAGTGGAGGAGTTTGGGCTTTTACCTGATGGTGTGGAGATGAGGAAAGGACCCTCCAGACTGAGGCAACTGAGTGAGGATCAGGCCCAAGCAAGTCCAGGGAGCAACAGTGGCTGAGAGGTTGTGCCGTCAGAGAAGGAAGGGGGACTGCAAGAGTTGAGGCTGGTGAGGCAGGCGGGCCCAGACCCCGGCCAGCCTTGTGTGGCCTTCTCCTGGAAGCATGGGGAGCACCTGGATGATTTTAAGCAGGGGTACAGTGGGAGCCAGCTGCATTTCAGGGAGCAATAACTTTGGCAGCAGTGTGGAGGTTGCAGGACGGGGCGAGGCCAGGGCAGTGATGGTGGAGGCCAGAATGGGGTAGCAGCAGAAAGGAGGACAAGGGGCGAGACCTTGGGGGCAAGGGAGGGTGGGGCTGGTTTGAATGGCATCATTCCACCGAGACTGGGCCAGAAGAAGACCCGTGATGATGTCAGTAATTTATTTCAATTTAAGCTTTGTGTCTTTGTTTGGTGGGATGAGTTTATTCATAATTATAGTTAGAAATGGCTAGTCACTAAGGGAGCAATTCTGTGCTTTTGAGTCTTGTGCAGTTAGCATTAAGACTTTCCCTGGTCCTTTGAGGTTTAGGTAGGTGCTCCAAAGTCTTTTACTCAGAAATGTTTATTTAGAACACTCAAATTAGTTACAAATATTTACATTTGTAAGTCAAGAAAGAAATTAAAACTTTTTATAGACAATTTCCCAAACAAAAGCTTTTGGACAGTGCTATAATTCATTTTCTGATCCAAAAGATTCTCTAAACCCAAATCTCTCTTTTTTTTTTTTTTTTAAGTAGACTCCTCGCCCATCGTGGAGTTCATTGTGGGGCTTGAACTCAGGACAGGACCTGAACTGAGATTGAGAGTCAGATGCTTAACCAACTGAGCTGCCCAGGCAACCCCCGAAATCTCTTCTTAATCACCCCAAATGTGTTGCATCTGTTGCTACGGGAGTACATGTTTATACACCTCTGCTTTGCAGAGGGAGTTTGGAGGAGCCAGGCGAAAGGCTGAGCCTGTTCCTCAGCTAGCTCTGGTGGCCCTGGGGCCTGGCATGCTCTGGAGCAGCCAGGGGTGGCCTTTCAGATCCGATTTCCATTTCAGTGTCCGCTGACCGGCTCCTGCTCAATCCCAAGGGTCCCGGCAGAAAAATTTGTGCTCCTTTGTTACAACTCGTACGATTTGTTTAAAACTGCCTGGTCCTTTAAGTCAGTAAACACTGACTGGCATTCAGACTGTACATGTTGGGGTCTCCTTGTGCTCCCCTGTAAGGTACCTGGGCCTCCCTGAGTCCTCGTGTAGGGAACTTAGGGTCGCTGCGTTTCGCAGCGCACGTCTGTCACATGAACCAGTGAGGAAGTTCGTCTTCTCTGCCTTCTCACCCTCAGATTGAATCAGCCCTTCACAAGGAGCATGTGATAAACTCTTGGAAAATGCAGAAAGAAGAAAAAAAACAGGTGTGGTATATGACTTGGGAAATAGCCCTCCGCGCTGTGGTGGGCGTGCTGTGCCTCCACGGCTTGGAAGTTTCCTTGTTTTTGATGTTAATGACTCCGATCCAGGAATAGACTTGATCTCAGCTTATGTAACGTGCTAACACTGAACGGTGGCTGCTCTTACACGTACGATGGTCCGTTGTGCTCGTTCCCGGGGCAGAATCACACCAGCTGACCAGGGTTGGCCCCGGGCAGGTGCAGTGCTCATTTGAAAGGTCACTGTTGTTGCTGGCAGTCTCTTTTGACATAGTTTGCAACCTTGGCTTACAGCAGCACCTCTGGGGACAAAAGTCCACACCTCTGTGAACCCATAGCTGTGCCTCTGGGTTAATTTTGGAGAGTATTGTGCTGACTTTGGGAAGGGGAAGGAACCCCGCCATTCTTGAGCCCCTGCTCTGTGCCAGGCCCTGTGCTGGGTACTTTCACAGCATCGTCTCTGAGGGCAGCATCACTCCCATGATTCCCACCGTGAGAACAGAGCCCAGGAAGACGCACCATTGCCCAGGGTCACCAGGCTGATAAGTGGCATGACCCACTCTGGCGTAGACATGTCCGAATGAGGGATAGCGGCGGGGAACTGGGTCTTTGCTGGCCGTGTTACAGATACTGACCTCCTGGCTTCCTTTGGGTCCATGTAGCAAGAAGCCACCAGAGAGGAAGAGAACAAACGGTATGAAAATGAGCATGAACGGGCCCGAAGGGAAGCGCTGGAGCGGATGAAAGCAGAAGAGGAAAGGAGGCAGCTGGAGGGCAAGCTCCAGGCTGAGGCACTGCTGCAGCAGATGGAGGAGCTGAAGCTGAAGGAGAAGGAGGTGAGGGCACGGTCCTGGCCGCACAGCCTCCTCGGTTGCAGCTGCCTGTCGTTAGAAAATGGGCATGTGGAAAGCGGTGCTGAATAGGTTCTGTGGGGGGGCGGGGGGATGATTCTAAGACATGCAACAATGCTGGGCTCTCCCTTCTCACATGTATTCCTAGCTGTGGTTTTTCCATCCTCCTAGGTTGTATGCCCAGATTCTAGAATGTTCATGATACGGAGAGAATACCTGTTCTCTTAGGTGTGTTTCCAGAGTGGCTGTGTGAGAACCTTCTTAGAACTTGGATTTTCCAGGGCACCAAATAGACTTGACTTAGTCAGATGTCCTAGCACACAGCTATGGCTCTCCCCAGCTAGCAGGTTTGGGATCTCAAGGCATAAACTGTGAGGGTCTTTGGTTCAGGAGGCTGTTTTGAGGATACTGTGCAGTTTCCCTGAGCTAGATTCCTGGGCTGGATCTTCCCATTCAGACAAGGGGAAGCCTGTCCTTCCTCAGGCCCAAATGATTCAGGAAACAGGTCCTTAATGCCCACCATCTGCTTGATGCTTGATGCCAAGCACTGTGCTAGGCCCTCACGGCGGGAGCTGTGTTGGGTGGGGGAGACAGGTTAAGTCACAGTAAGGTGTGGATGAATGCAGGGTCCCGTGGGAGCATGGAGCATGGGTCTCGTCCTTGTCCACAGGCCCGGGAAAGGCTCTTGCAGGAAAGGAGTGAGCCAGGCCCAGGGCTCAGAACCCAGAGGTGGGAGGGCGTTCTGATCACCCCCGGCCAGGCCAGCCCTGCTGCAAATGCAGATGAAGAATGAAGGGAGCTCTGATTCTGATGACCTTAATTGGATTTAACTGTCGTCACCACAGGCCACCAAACTGAAGAAGGAGCAGGAGAATCTGCTAAAGCAGCGGTGGGAGCTGGAGAGGCTGGAGGAAGAGAGGAAGCAGATGGCAGCCTTCCGGCAGAAGGCAGAGCTGGGGTGTGTGCAAGAAGGGCCCCCAGCAGCTGCCCTGGCCAGGCGGGCGAGCCTCTCACTTGCCCAGACTTGCATGGGTACCCCAAACCAGAAAGGAGACAGTCTGTAGTAAGCAGCTGTCTGACCTCCAGTAATTGTTCATAAGACACTGAAGGCAGCCCCTATTTTGCTCATTTCTAGACGCTTTTTGAAACATCAGTATAACGTGCAACTCAATAGGCGTACCCAGCAGATCCAAGAGGAACTGGTGAGTCTGAGTCAGCCTGGCATTTCTTTCACCCTCTTCGGAAAAAAATGCTTTCCGTTGCTCAGTAGCTGAGTGCGTTCTCATAATAAGACACCAGGGGAGATTCCGCCTTGATCAGCCCTGCAATCCCTGCCCCTCCCCAGATATATCCCCTAGATATATTTACATGATGCCCAGAGAGAGAAGCGGTGGGGTTCTTTACAAGTTGAAGTGGCATTCCTCAGTATATTTACCTACCGGTAAATATAGATGCTGGGAGGGAGCCTGTTCTTTCATACTAGCTGCTCAGTCTTCCTGTTAGGTATGTCGGTGGGCTCGCTAGTGACGCAGGGACGGGGAAAGTGAATGGGCCAGCCCATTCGCCTCCATCCCTGCTTGCTGCAGTCAGGGCGGGCCGGGGGGCGCCTCTGCTGGGGCTCGAGCGCATTTTTCCCATCCCAGGACCTCCAGAGCTCCCCCGTTCTTTTTTTTTTTTTTTTTAAAGATTTTATTCATTTATTTGACAGAGAGAGACAGAGCGAGAGAGGGAACACAAGCAGGGGGAGTGGGAGAGGCAGAAGCAGGCTTCCTGCTGAGCAGGGAGCCTGATGTGGGGCTCAATCCCAGGACCCGGGGATCATGACCTGAGCCGAAGGCAGACGCTTAACGACTGAGCCACCCAGGCACCCCTAGAGCTCCCCCGTTCTTTACAGCGCCCCACTGTAGCAATGTGCACCACAGCCGGTTCCCCACCGGTGCGTATTGGGGTCGTTTCTGGTTTTTCCCTCTTACAGCACAGCTGCAGTGAGCATTTTGTGCACATGTCTTTGTGCCTTTGGGTCTCCAGTCTGTGTTCTCAGAAGTAAGACTGCTACCCAGCTGTGTTCTCAAAAGCTGTGCTACCAGGCCTGTCCAAGGGCAGGGACATGCGTGTGGTGGCAGAGGGTTCTCCCTTGGAAAGGGAAAGCTCCTGGGCCTCTCCTGCATTGTTTTAAACCATCCCTAAGTGGTTAAACCCTGACCCTTCCCGTCTCTATCTTGGGAACCATCGGAAGCCTCACGAATGTCTGCTCTCAGTGCCGAGTGCAGAAAGGCGGGGCCGTGGGAGTGGGAGGCAGGGGCCGCAGAAGGGCTCCCCCCGCTCCCCCTGTGCTTCCTCGGCCACCCTCCAGGAGGCGGACAAGCGCATCCTGCAGGCGCTCCTCGAGAGGGAGGACGAGAACCAGCGCATGCAATTGGCCAAGAGGGCGCAGGCTGTGGCCGATGCGGCGTGGATGAAGCAGGTCATCGAGGAGCAGCTGCAGCTGGAGAGGGAGCGGGAGGCAGAGCTGCAGCTGCTGTTGAGGTGAGAGGCGGCCCCTGCGTGCACCCGACACTCCTGGCCTCTCCTCTGGTCCCTCACGTCCCCACAGGGCACCACAAGGGTCTCCCTTGTGACCGAAACATCTGCCCTTGCTCAGCTATCCGTCGTGACGAGCACATGTGTGCTAACGGACCTGGCTTTCGGGGGTGTTGCCCTGAAGTTCTCTCAGGTGGAAATCATCAGGGTTTAGAGTAAGGGTCTGTTCCTTTAAGATCTTAGAAACTTGATAGGAAGCTGTTATAAACTGTGGAGATGCTGAATGCTTCGTAGGTCTGTTAGAGATGGTTCTGGATCCTAAAAACCTAGGAGATTGAAATAATCTAACAGGTAACATTTATTGAGCACTGACTGTGGGCCAGACACTGTGCAAAGCGCTTTCCTATCCTCATGTTATTGGCTCCTGACATCGTTGGGACGTGAGGAGCAAGGGGATGGGGCTCAGGCACCGCCGGGCTCCTGTCCCTCTCCAGGGTCCTGACGGCTAGAGTCCCCTTGGTGTCCAAATGGCGTGGGTGCAGGTCATCCCAGTTGTGTTTCATAAGGAGGCGGGAGCATAACCAAGGCAGCCCAAAGTACTTACGGGAGGAATACTCTCGGTGAGCTGGTCCGGAATTGTCACCTGTGAAGAGTTGGGTGCAGAAGTTGGTGTGAAGGTTGGCCTCACAGAAGATGTGTGGACCTGTGTGCCAGAGCCCTGTTGGTTCTTTAGTTGTCTTCTGCTGTGGGTGGTGGTAAGGAGCCTGCTCTCACCCGCTCTGTGTTCCCAGGGAGGAGGCCAAGGAGATGTGGGAAAAGAGAGAGGCAGAGTGGGCCCGGGAGAGGAGCGCCCGAGACAGACTGATGCGTGAGGTAATGCCGGCTGCGAGCACATACTGACCCTGCCACATATTCTGGAACACAGGCCTCTCTGGTCACCATAAAGAGACTTTTAACGTCATTATGAGAGTAGTATCAACTTATTCGAAAAATATTCATAAGTACAGGAAGTAAATGCCAAGTCACCCAGACCCCCCAGCATCTACAGTCATCATTACTTGATTTCCCTCAACTCTTCGTGTTTCTGTGCATAGTGTGTGTTTCTGAGCATTCGCTATTATACTGTGCTGTTTGATTTCAAGCATTCTAACATACTATTCACATCTTCCTTGTAGATATTTTGACGACAGCATATTATATCATGTGGGTGTGTTGTAGTTTGTGTTCTACTCCCCTCTTGTGGGTATTGTTTTTTTCCTAATTTTGAGGCATTACAAGAAACATTACAGTAAACATCTTGGGGCATAAGGCTTTCCATTTTCCTTATTTAGGATTTTTTCCCTTGAGGTGTAATAACCAGAAGTGGATTCTTGGAGAAGCGTAACTGTTTTCTTTGTCAGGATTTAAGTAATACACATAAGGCATACCCCATTTAGAAGGAAATCTTTTAGGGGCTCCTGGCTGGCTCAGTTGGTGGAGCATGTGCCTCTTGATCTCGGGGTCGTGAGTTTGAGCCCCACATTGTGGGTAGACATTCTTAATAAAAAAAATTTTTTTAAAAAGGAAATCTTTAGAAAAAAGCCTTCGTTATTCATGTATGGAAAGTTAAAGTGGTTTAAAATGGAAATTCTATTTTGTGCATGTCCTTTTCGAATCCATGGGAAGTCGGGTTCCCACTGGTGCTGTCTCACTTTTATGAGTACCGATACTCTGCAGCATGTTTTGATTTTCCCTATTAAGAATGTTCCTCCTCATTGTGGCCACTTATGTGTCTCCTCCGGGGAGCATAATTGTTGGGTGTGGCAGGTGGCTTCCCACCCTTCCTGGTTCTTGAGGCCTGACCATGCTCTGGATGTAATCCTCTGCTGTGGCCAGGTCTCAAACCCAGGTTTCTGCCACTCTAAGCCGTAAATTTAAATCCAAAAGGCTGAGGGGAGGACCCAGACTCTATCTCTGGTCATCTGCATGGCTTGTGGTTTCTTTTTCTGGAACTGATGGGGAGTGAGACTCACAACCTTGTTGCTACGTTTCTGCCCTGGGGAGGGAGCTCCATCCCCTCCTCTGACCTTGTCGGTGCCCAGCGGTCTCTCCCTACCGCACAGTGTGTGCATTTTGTATGTGGTGGGGACGGGTGGGAAGCGGGGCTGACACTGTGTGGGCCAGTCCTGTGATCTGGACTTGCCTTCACCTGGCATATTCAGGCCTGAGGCTGAGGACAAGGCTGGGTCTCAGGGCAGCTGTGGCCTGTCCACGGCTTACAGGACAGGTACTTGTTAGCGTCACACTGAAATCTGCCCTTTGCCTTCCCGCTGTGGGTAGGTTCTGACAGGGAGACAACAACAAATACAAGAAAAGCTTGAACAAAACCGACGGGCACAAGAGGAGTCCCTGAGACACAGGGAGCAACTTATTCAGAATCTTGAGGAAGCCAGAGAGTCAGCTCGTCGTGAGAAAGAGGAGAGTGAAGAACTGAAATCAGCCAGGAAACAGGAGCTGGAGGCCCAGGTGGGCTCAGCCGGGGGGTGGGGGGGGATGGGGGTGGGAGGCAGCCTCAGCCAGGGGGATGCGAGCTGCAGGTAGCATTGGCCCCCGCCCCACTGTGGCACCAGATGCCAAGACCCTTGACTTATTTTCGCAGCCTGGCACTAGGACCTTGTCCGAGAAGCCCACGTTATTGAGCTCAGTGCACCCCCTTTTCCTTTCCAGCTGAAACCCTGATCCTCCTGATTAGTCCCAGCTTTACTCCAGGTCCTCCGTCTGTGTGGGAGCAAGGCTGTCAGGCCTGGCCAGCCTCTCTCTTTGCTTGCTGGGACACAGTTGATTGAGTTCAGGACCTGACAGGGAGCAGAGAATAATCTTCCAAGCACGTGGGCACACCGGACCTTTTTACCAGCTGCATGTTACACACACAGCCTTTCCAAGCTCATAAATGCCCTTCCTTCTGGCACTTGCCGTCATTGTGGCTTAGCTGGGCTTCTCCAGCTGGCAGAGGCCCACGGACTTTCCCCCATGATTCGAGGCAGGGTCTGCCCTGGGAACATTGTCCTGGGTGACTGTGCTCTTGGTGGCCAGGTTGCAGAGCACCAGCTGCAGGCATGGGAAGAGGACCAGCAGCAGGAGGAGGAAGAAGAGGCGGCGAGGCAGGCAGAGCGGCTCACCGACACCCTGCTACAGCAGGAGGCGAAGACGATGGCCAAGCGGGGCTACCAGCCCAAGGTAGGGAGTCTGCAGGGGACGGGCCCCGCTGCCGAGCCACCACCCAACCTGGCCTCTGCCGTCCCAGGCCTGTTCGTAGCCCTGTGCTTGGCTCCGGTTCTTCCTCGCTCCTCCTCGGTTTCACCCTTTCTTGGCCAGTAGGGAACCGTGACACATGGCTGGTCCAGTCCTTCTTTGGGCTTGAGGTGATCTTGCTATGGTCCTGAATGCTGAGCTGTGGGCCGTGTGGCCCCCGCTGGGGCCGGGAGCCATCTAAGAGCTCCGGCGCCGTGGGTGGAAGGTGAAGGAGCCGTGGTGCTAGGTCTCCGCTGTGCAGACAGCAGAGCCCAGCTGAACAAGGGCCCGGTGTCCCTTCTTCTCAGCACCTCTACCTGCCCCCTCCCCACTCTGCGATCCTCTCTTCTTCCGTCTTTCCCTGTCCCTCGAAGTACGTGAGTCAGCCCTGCGCAGGACAGCACAGGGTGCACAGACAAGCCGAGGCCAGCACGCCGCTCCCCGGGAGCTGGTAGCAGAGGACCGGGAACCGAGGGACGGCCAGCAGGCCCGTCGCCTCTGCTGCGGTTCCAGGGCCGCTCTGGCTCCCCGTCCCCCACCCCCGCCCCCGCCCGGCGCTCTAAAGCGCTGTAAGACCAGGAGGCTGGCTCCTTTGTGGGCCGAGAACTCTGGGAAGCCGACGAGGCAGGTAGAGCGGGTGCTGCACCAGCTGCAGACCCATTTTGTCCTGGCTGGCTGGGGCTCTCGGGGCGCAGGGAACAGCATATTCTCAACTCACTTGACCAGGGATCAGTTAGTGCCTTGGGACCAGGCTTTCACAGAGCACACGTGAAAACATTATTTAAAAAGGTAATAGGGGCGCCTGGGTGGCTCAGTCGGTTAAGTGTCTGCCTTTGGCTCAGGCCATGATCCCAGGGTGTTGGGATCGAGCCCTGTTCGGGTTCCCTGGTTGGTGCAGAGTCTGCTTCTCCCTCTCCCTCTTTCCCCCTGCTCCTGTTCTCTCTCTCGCTCTCTCTCTGTATCTCAAATAAATGAATAAAATCTTTAAAAAAAAAGGTAATAAAGTGTCTCAGTTATGGCTTAGGGTCAAAGCTTTGTCACTTATAAATGAAAAAGCCATTGATTTATACGGCGCTTTCAGCTCTTAAGTTGGGATTAATTCCCAGTGCTCCAGCGATTGGCTGATCTGATCAGGCTTGTGTTTTCTTTCTTTCCTCAGCCCTACGGACATCCCAGAATTGCTTGGAACTGACTTTGTTGGGAATGTAAGCACAGAGAGCAGGGACGCTGAGGCCTGTGATACGCAGGTGCCAGACAGTTGTACTGTGTTCTGTTTGAGTGTTCGGGTCACTGCGGAACAGTTCAGTGAGCCTGTTTGGGTCCACAGTTACCCAGAGCAAGGGCCTCACCGGACTAAGGGGTTGTGGAGAGGCAGCACCCAGCAGGAGGCCCTTTCCTGCCTTTCGTATCCAAGGATGGGGCTCTTAGAGTCACACACTGACAGTACTGTCACGCAGTCCCTAGACTTAGAAAGTCAGACTCTGCAACCGCGCTAGGAGCTGTGCGGTGTGTCCCGCGACAGGATATATGGTTTCCTGTTGCCTCAAGCTAATTGTCCACCGCCAGTAAAGACTCCCACTGGAGAGATGAGGGAAGTTTCTCAGTTCTTAAACTTGCTATTTAAATTTCATTATTTGGTTGCGAGCAAACTCGTAAGTCTTGGTGCAGTTTATTTCAGGGTTTATTAATTTAGCGATCCCAGAAGGATCACATCTTGTTTTCTGGAAGAAAAAAAGCTATGAACTCTGAGACAGTCTGATGTGCTCCACAGATGCTTTCTGGAAAGGTAGCAAGAAGTGGGTGTTTCCTCCTTCAGGAAACATTTGGTAGAACTTCCATAGAGGGCCCTGTGTGGGCTGATCCCAACATGTATGTGACTGAGCCCCAGAAGGGAGCCTCAAAAGGCCACCTGGGTGGCTAACCTTCGGGCATAACACTTTGGACCTCTTGTGTCTTGGGAAGGTCTTGGCAATATGCAGCCTTGTGGGATGTGTGTGTGCAGAGGAAGGGGCACTGAGCCTGAAGGAAGTAGATCACACTCAACCAGACTGACCAGAACTGCCTCTTCCCACTGTTCTATCAACATGACACAGTTCTAGAGTAATCTCGGCATGGAGTACAAGTTCCCTGCAGCAATAATCATATTTTTATGACTTGTATTTTTTTTTTTTTTTTCAGATTCTTCCTCTGAGGTTTCAGTTTTCATTATATTGTATTTAAGATTGCCTGTCTCAGTAAATTACAGCTAATTATAGGGCTATGTGCCAGGTTATTAAAAACCTGAGTTTATTAAAAAAAATCCTGAGTGTAAGGGCTGCATTGCCTTCCCCATGCATTGTGCTATAAAAACAAATGGAGCAGCAAACTGCATCCTTAATATGTTTTTCGTTTTCTTGTCTTGAATTTCTTTGGCTATGATCCCCTGAGCACCACTTTCATTATGCTTGCTTTTATTTGCTTCCCGTTTGAGACATTCATTTATTGTGAAATAAAGTTCTGGTGTGACGGCATGGCTTCTTGGCTTTGTTTTTGTTGCTTTTAGTAACTGTTGCAGAGTGGGCCCTATAGAATGAAAGATCTTTACTGACTCAATCACATCTACAGCTTTGCGTATTTCCTACGACTGCTCACAAGAAAAATGAGTATTTTTCCTGTGGAAGGGGTGTTGTCTCCCCTCTAATTTCCACTGGATCCTCTTTTAAGTAAACCACAGGGAATTATTAGGAATCATATGCTGTCTGAGCTCCAGTATAGATTTGATGTGGACCGAATGCCTGGTAAATAGGCACGTAAATATTTACTGAATATTTCTTATTTCTTTCAATTTCTTATTTTTGAAGCCTTTTTTGTGACGCTGGTTCTCTGCCTAATTCATTTAAATGTTTCCTCTCTAAACTTGGCCAAAATAATAGTTTCTAAGTTTAGAGCTTCCATTGCCTTCCTGCTTCTAGTATAGCCCAGAGTCGTCTTCTCTCATGTATAGTTTGTGCCATGATTATGTACGTATATTGTCTTTGTTGTTTTTAAGCTTAGCACCTTTTCCCATTCCCTGTAAAATTGGTGATTTTTAGATTATTCTTCACAGATTCTTCTATGAAGTTCAGTTTCTTTAGAACAGATGGTGCTGAAGCTAATATATAGTAATATATAAGTAATTCTTATTTTCTGTATTTTCACTCTTTGTGCTCGTTCAGCATATACCTTGA
The DNA here is from genome assembly GCF_011800145.1 of Mirounga leonina. Classification (NCBI taxonomy): domain Eukaryota; kingdom Metazoa; phylum Chordata; class Mammalia; order Carnivora; family Phocidae; genus Mirounga; species Mirounga leonina. Next base: position 16,836,186 of record NW_023270436.1, on the reverse strand, counting down.
GTTACTTTTTGTGAAGGGTGTCAGTCTGTGTCTTTATTCATTTTTGGGGGCACGTTGCTGTCCAGTTGTTCCAGCACCATTTGTTTAAAAGATTACTTGCTTCGGGGCACCTGGGTGGCTCAGTCGTTAAGCATCTGCTTTCGGCTCAGGTCATGATTCCGGGGTCCTAGGATCGAGCCCCGCATCGGGCTCCCTGCTCAGCAGAGAGCCTGCTTCTCCCTCTCCCACTCCCCCTGCTTGTGTTCCCTCTCTCACTGTGTCTCTCTCTGTCAAATAAATAAATAAAATCTTAAAAAAAAAAAATTACTTGCTTCATCATATTGCCTTGGTTCCTTTGTCAAAGATCACTTGACTATATTTATGTCAGTGTATTTCTGGGCTCCTTAATCTGTTCCATTGATCTGTTTATTCTTTGGCCAGTATCACAAACTTCTATAGTCCATGCCACCATCTTGATTACTGTTGCTTTATTGTAAGTCTTGAAGTTGGGTATTATCATTTCTTTGTTTCCATCAATATTGTATTGGCTCTTCTGGGTCTTTTACCTCTCCACATAAACTTTAGAATCAGTTTGTTGATATCCACAAAATAACTTGCTAGATTTTTTTAATTTTTTTTATTTTTAAGTAATCTCTCCTCCCAATGTGGGACTCGAACTTGCAACCCCAAGATCAAAAGTTGCGTGCTCCACTGATTGAGCCAGCCAGTCTCCCCCCAAGTGACTGGGATTTTGACTGGGATTGCATTGAATCTATAGATCAAGTTGGGAAGAACAGACATTTTAAAAATTTTCCTGTCCATGAACATGGAATATATCTTTGTGAAACTTCATCAGAATTTTGTTTTTCTTCATATAGCTCTTATACATTTTTTTTTTTTTTAGATTTATACCTACAATGTTTCATTTTTGGGGGGTGCTAATGTAATTGGTATTGTGTTTTTAATTTCGAATTCCACCACTTCATTGCTGGTGTATAGGAAAATGATTAACATTTATACATTAACATTCTATCCTATAACCTTGCTATAATTGCTTATTGGTTCCAGGAGTTTTTTTGGTTCTTTCAGATTTTCTACATAAAGCTGATCATGTCATCTGTGAACAAAGACAATTTTATTTCTTCCTGATCTGTATCTTTTACTTCCTTTTCTTGTCTTACTGCATTAGCTAGAACTTCTGTGTTGAAAAGGAATGGTGAGGGTGCCTGGGTGGCTCAGTTGGTTAAGCGACTGCCTTCGGCTCAGGTCATGATCCTGGAGTCCCGGGATCAAGTCCTGCATCGGGCTCCCTGCTCGGCAGGGAGTCTGCTTCTCCCTCTGACCCTCCTCCCTCTTCCTGCTCTCTGTCTCTCATTCTTTCTGTCTCAAATAAATAAATAAAAAATCTTTAAAAAAAAAAAAAAGGAATGGTGAAAGGGGACATCTTTGCTTTGTACCTGACCTTAGTGGGAAAGCTTTGAGTTTTTCACCATTATGTATATTAGCTATAGGATTTTGTAGATTTTTTTTTTAAATCAAGTTGAAGAAGTTCCCCTCTCTTCCTAGTTTGCTAAGAGTTTTTATTATGAATGGGTATTGGATTTTTTTCACATGTTTTTTCTGCATCTATTGATATGATGTGATTTTTCTTTTTTAGATTGTAGATGTGATGGATTACAATAATTGATTTTTGAATGTTGAACCAGCCTTGCATAGCTGGGATAAATCGAACTTGGTTGTGGTATATAATTCTTTTTATATACTATTGGATTCAATTTGCTAGTATTTTGTTGAGGATTTTTGCATTTATGTTCATGAGAGAGATTGATCTGTAATTTTCTTCTCTGGTAATGTCTTTGTCTAGGTTTGTCTTTAGGGTAATGCTGGCCTCACAGAATGGGTTTTGCATTTATCTTCTGAAAAAACCTAAGGGGAATTGGTATACGTTCTTCCCTAAATGTTTGGTAGAATTCACCAGTGAATCCATCTGGGCCAGCCTGGTGCTTTATTTTTGCAGTTATTAATTACTGATTGAATTTTGTAAGTAGATACAGGCCTGTGCAGATTGTTTCTTATGTAAATTTTGACAGGCTATGTATTTCAAGGAGTCGGTCCATTTCCTCTAGGTTATCAATTTGTGGGCATGGAGGTGGTCATAGTATTCCTTTATTGTCATTTTGATTTTGATGTTCATGGGACCTGTAGTGATGTCCCCTCTTCATTTGTGCTTTAGTGATTTGTATCCTCTCTTTTTGGCTTAGCCTGTCTAGAGGCTTATTGATTTTAATTTTTTTTACTTTTATTTTTATATATATATTTTTAAAGATTTTATTTATTAGAGAATGAGATAAGGCATGAGAGGGGGGAGGGTCAGAGGGAGAAGCAGACTCCCCGCTGAGCAGGGAGCCCGATGCGGGACTCAATCCCAGGACTCCAGGATCATGACCTGAGCCGAAGGTAGTTGCTTAACCAACTGAGCCACCCAGGTGCCCCGAGGCTTATTGATTTTATTGATCTTTCTGAAGAACCATCTTTTGGTTTTGTTGATTTTTCTCTATTGATTGCCTGTTTTCTAATTCTACTCTAGTTAACATATACATTATGTAATAGGCTTACAGTTAACATATTTTTTGTTTCATCTGGGTTGATAATACAAATGAGGTTCTTTGGGCACTTTTGCAGTCACTCTGGCCTTTGCCAGTTGTAACCCAAGGAGTGCCAGCCTTTAGGCCCAGGCTTCTCTTTACCACACAGGCCCTTCCTACATGATGTGAGCCAGGCCTACGGCTTCCAGCGTCATCTCCACATCAGTATGTCCTAGATCTGTATCTCTAGTCCAGACTTCTATATCCACCACCCCTTTGATATCCCCACTTTGATATGCATCTCAAAGGCACCTCCAACTCAGCACAAGACTATCAAATGATCTGTCCTACTAAACTCCTATCATTAAAGAAAACAACAGCAACAACCTGGCTCTTCTCCGGTGTTCTCAGATAAGTGAATGGTACCCCCATCCATCCTGCCAGCTGCAGGAGCCATAAGCCTAGGGGCACTGAGTCCTGTGACTTTGAGCTCCAGCAACCTCCAAGTCCATCTGCTTTACTCCCTCTGCCCCTATCTTTCATGGCTACCACTGACTTCTGTCTGAAGTCACCCATCCACCTCACTTTCTTCTCCATCCTGCAGTCAGAGATCTTTTACAAACACACACCTGAAATGAACATCTCCCACCTTCTTCAACAGTGTCCCTCTGCTTTTAGACCAAAACTCAAATGCTTTTGTGGCCTACCAGGGAAGGCCTTCCAGGGGCCCTCCCTGAATGTGCCATCCTGCCTCAACTGGCTGGGAAATAACAATCGAATTGGGACAAAGATGTTTCTCACAGCATTATTTATAGTAAGAGAAACTGATAACCTGGATGTCCAACACTAGGAGGCTGCTTGAATTTGGGATGTTATGCAGTGAATTAGAAGGAAATGGAATGTTTTTTTTTTAATTCTGGAGAAATGTTCATGCTGTGTTAAATTAAAAAGTCCAAAAGTGGGGTGTCTGGCTGGCTCAGTCATGAATTTGAACCCTATGTTGGGCTAGAGATTACTTAAAAATTTTTTTAATTAAAAAAAGTCCAAGAGCAATATTTATATATTTCCCCTTTTAAGGAAGCAAAACACTCTGTTGGTACTTCTAAAAGTTGGGATTATGACTATTTTTCATTTTGGGTGCTTTTCTATATTTGACACAGAACATAACCCTTGAAACAAGGGGGAAATGTTTTTTAAAGAACGAAAAAGGCAAATTCTAGAGATAATTAACAAAACTACCTGACAAAACTAAACAACTCTGCCCTGTTCCTTAAAGAGATACTTCCTACCTTCTGGCAGGGAAAATTAAGGACTCTTTCCCAAATATGGATGTGGGAGGTTTCTGGTGAGGCCACAGTCCTACGATGGCCTCTGGGGCCCCTATCGAGGCCCCTGGCCACTGAACAACTTGGAGGGGTATTTCGAAAAAGGCAGTGTCAAAAGGTCATGTGCTGTATGATTCCATTTGTATAACATTCTTGAAAGGACAAAATTGCAGAGCTGGAGAACAGATTCATGGTTGCCAGGGCACAGGGTGTGACTCTCAAGGGGCAGCATAAGAGAGACGTCTGTGGTGATGCGGGAGGTCTGTCTTCACTGTGATGTGACAGGAACGGGAACCTACATGTGGATACGACAGCACAGAACTACACACACACGTGCATATAAAGTCGTGACATCTGAATAAGGTCTGTGATTGTGCCAAAATCAGTGTCCTGATCTTGATATTGTACTACAGTTTGTTAGAAGTTATCATTGGGGGAAATTGAGCGAAGGGCACAGGGGACCTCTACTATTTTTGCAACTGTTTTGTGAATCTATGATTATTTCAAAATAAAACATAATGGTCTAGTGGAGGGGAGGTTTCTTAAGACACAAGGAACATGAACCATGAGGTAAAGGTTGATAAATGTGACTACATTTAAAAAGCTTATTTCAGGGCACCTGGGTGGCTCAATCGTTAAGCGTCTGTCTTCGGCTCAGGTCATGATCCCAGGGTCCTGGGATCGAGCCCCACATCAAGCTCCCTGCTCAGCGGGAGGCCTGCTTCTCCCTCTCCCATTCCCCCTGCTTGTGCTCCCTCTCTTGTTGTCTCTCTCTGTGTCAAATACATAAATAAAATCTTAAAAAGAAAAAGAAAAGAAAAGCTTATTTCAGGGGTGCCTAGGCACAGTCAGTTGAGCATCTGATTCTTAAGTTTCAGCTCAGGTCATGATCTCCTGGGTCATGAGATGGAGCCCCGAGTCAGGCTCTTTGCTCAGGGCAGAGTCTGCTTGGGACTTTTTCCCTCTTCCTCCCCCTTTGCCCCTCCTCCTGCACTCACATGCTCTCTCTAAAAATATAAATGAAAAAAAAAAAGTTTATTTCAAAAGACACCTAAGAAGGAAAAGACACGCTACAGAATGTTAAAGGATGTTTTAACACAGTCAACAAAGGACTAGTGTTCAAAGCATTTTTAAAACTCCTATGAAGAATAATACTAATAAAAGATAGAACCTAATGGAAAAATGGGTAAACACTCCAACAGGCACTTCACAAGAGGAAATCTAAATGGCTAATAAACACGGAAAAGCACACAACCATATTATAATCAGAGGGATGCATATTGAAACTGAGATACCACCACAAACCCATTGGATTGACAAAAAAAATTTTAAAGTTTTATTTTTAAGTAATTTCTATACCCAACATGGGCTCGAACTCACAACTCTGAGATCAAGAGTCACATTCTGCTGACTGAGCCAGCCAGGCACCCCTGGATTGACAAAATTAACACAGCTTTTATACCACTGTTCATGAAGATGCAGAACAATGGGAAATCTCATATTCTGCTGGTAAAACACTTTGGAAAAAGGAATAAAAACAATGTTACAGGTTTGGAGATGCACGCTCTCTACGACCCAGGAGGCTCCACACCCAGGTCTGTATATATCCCCTACAGAAGTATAGTCCTATACGTACCAAAAGACACACCTTTCAGAGCAGTTTTTTTAAGAGCCAACAACTAAAAATAACATCCATCAATAAAATACTAGATAAATAAATTGTGTGTATATATTGCATGAATGCTACAGAACATGGAAAATCTAAGCAGAGGCATGCACATTGACCTAGTTGACTCACAATGTTGAGGGAAAGAAGAGAATACATCAGGAGGGTTCACTTACACATTCAAAAACCAGACAAAACAAAGCTCTTCCTTAGGTCTCAGCACACACAGGGCATGGAACCAAGAGCTAGGAAGCAGTGAGCACTGAAGTCTAGGGGAAGGAGGGGCCCACGGGGACTCCTGGGGGAAAGGCAGTGTTCTCTTTCTTGCCTGGGTTGTGGCTACACAGGTGGTCACTGTAGAATTCTATGCAGACATGGCAGACCTATTTCTGAATTTAGAGTTCACATGGGAGGCCGTGGCAAAGAGAAGTGTAAGAGTGAAGAGGGGAGGGTGTGGCCCAAACTCGCAGGTTCCCTTTCTGAGGCTCCACCTCTATCATGTAGAGCCCAGGTGACCCCTCTCTGAGCCCAGTTCTTCATCTGTGAAATGTGGAGAATGGCGATATGTGTGGATGTGGTAAGGTAAACACAGAAAGCGCAAAGCCCAAATGGACCTGTTTTCCTGCAAAGAGGGGGCCTCCCTGCCCAGGGAAACAACCTGCCTACGCCCTTGTCTCTGTCATTGGACTTGGGTAGGATTTCATCTTGCTTTAACTGGCAGAAGCAGGTCAGATTCCGGCTTCCACCCTCCGTGGGGAGCTCTCCCCCTATACTGGGGATGAGTGGACACCCCTCCACCCTCTGTGCTGGGCCCTGGAGCCCTCTTGCTTCTAGCAGCAGGCCCAGGGCTACTCCTTCCAGAAGGGCTGACGGGGTGTCACCATGCCACGTGGAATCTGTGAGGTCCCTGAGTCACTGAAACTGGTGAAATGGGCAACATCCTCCACTCACAGATCAGTCTTACTGGAGCAGAAGTTACCAAGAATCTCAATTTGAAACAGACAGAAAAGATTGGAAATATTTGTGGCAAAAGTAAGGAGTGGAAAGACTAAACACACATGCGGCCACCCAGACCCCATTCCTCTAAGCCTGCCCAAGCGGGAAGGGGACCACACAGACAGAAGCATTGGCCTTCCTGCTCCGCCACTCCCAGACAGGAGAAATGGTAGGAGAGCAGGGCCACTGAGCCTGCTCCTCGTCTCCCTCCCACCTTACCTCTGCCAAGCTCATGGCTGGCCTTCATCCTCTTCTGCTTCCAGAAGTTCTGCCACCTGCCCGTCCTTCCAGCCGCCTTCCTCGGATGGCCCACTGTGCCAGAAGAGCCCCGTGGTTAAAAGCACAGGCCCCGTCCTCTAACTTCCTGTACCACCACCAACGGGGCTTTGAGGTCTGAGCCTCAGTTTCCTCATCTGCAAAACGGGGTAGTTTCAATTCCTACTTTACGAAATGGTACCCAGCACGGTGGCTGCACACAGTATGTGCTAGTATTCCCTTAGCCCCTCCATTCAGAAAGGAATAGCAGGGGGCGCAGTGGGGAAGGGTGGAAAGGGCCAGGGCATGGGAAGGGGAGGGCTGGAAGAGGGAAGCAGATAGCCAAGTGTGGTGCAAGGGGAGACTCAGGCCAACCTTCGATCTGGGGTCAGAGTGGGGGTCCAAGTTAGACTTCAAATCTTCCCTGTCCATAAAGAGTTCCAGGCCCATGAGCCAGATGAGGCTTGCAGGACTCAGCCCCAACGAAAGGCTATGGCTGGGGGTGGGGTTCTGAGGGGGACGGGTGCAGAGCTTGCCGAGGGGGAGGGCAGGACACAGAGGTCCCCGCTACAAGAGTGGGGGAGAGGGTCCTGGAGGGAAGAGAAGGGAAAGGGGAGTCCCAAAAGAGGGGAGGTGCTAGAAGGGGTGAGAAGACGGATTTTGGAGAGGTGGGTCCTTGGAGAGAAGCTGCATTTGGGGGAAATGTGGCGGAGATGTTCCCATCTCTCGGGTCTGGGAAGGGAGTGCAGTCAGAAAGCTGTGTGGCAAGAGCCTGGGCGGGAGGGAAGGTGGTGGTGAGGTGGGAAGGAGCAAGGTTCGCACATGCCTCTCCTTATCCCCAGCAGCCCTCCCCGGGGACCTACTCTGTAGTGAGCTGACCATGCCCCCGTAAAGCAGTGAGGGAGTCCATCCCACCTCGTGTGGCCCTGGCTTTTGGTGGGGTGGCCGGCTGGCAGAGGCATGGACCACAGTGTCCTCTGCCTGGCATCTGTGGGCCAGAGGGCCCGGCTCCCCGACACTCCTGCATGCCAGCCTGCTGGGCAGCGGGTCACCCTTGGGTGGTTGCCAAGCTGCCCTGTGGTGAGGCCACCCCTATGCAGCCCCACGGGTGAGAGAGCGCTGCTCATGGTCCTTGGGAGCCAGCGGACAGTCTTCCCAGGAGTCATTTGGCAAGCGCTGGAGGGGTCCTGGCGCCCGGGGCTCAAGGGTGAGACAGCCCTGCTCGGGGGGCCTGTCTTAAGGGTCACCAACTGACTGTGCCCCATTTACCCACATAGTCTCACATCATGCACGGGCCCCCCTCTGATGTCTGATCCAGACCCTGGGGGAACATGGTCACCCCCTGGTTTCACCTCCAAAGGGCCACATTGTCTGAGACTCCGTGGTCCTGGACTGCCAGGGGCGGGAAAACCCAACTGGGCCAATTAAGAGGAAGACAAACTGGCCTACTGATAACTCACATGCCCCTCCTCAGCGTTAAGTGCCGGGGAGTGAACTTCCTCATCCCCGCCGTGGAGCCGCGCCTGCTGCACAGGGACACGGGATTGTAGGAGTTAATACTGTACAGACCCCAGCACAGCACCTAGCAGAGTCAACAGTTGACACAAGTTAGCTGCAATGATAATTATAAAAACATGTTGAAAAGCAGCCAGCCAGGAGGTGCGTGGTGGGGGGTGCAATGGCCTACAGCAGAGTGGGGGCCGCGGACTCCGGGAGCCTGGCTGTGGTCGGAGCGGGAGGCTGTGTTCCAGCGGGGCTGCGACGCTGGCGCCCGCAAGAAGCCCTCGCCTAGGAAGAACCTCCGGGTGTGAGCTGATGCGTCTGGGGCCTCAGACAAGCTGGCTCACACGGGGAGGACGCTCCACGTCCCCCAGCCTTGTTGCTTGGGAAGGCACCTGCGATGGCCAGGCCCTGCTCCTTCTTCTGTTTGAGAGAAGAGCCCCAAGTCACCCCCCTAGAGAACAACTGTTGGGGACTGAGGGTGGCCCCGATGAACCCAGGTATACCCCACCGTCCCTGTGGGAACCTGCACAATGGGCCTGGCTCCGAGAGTTAGAAGACTGGTGGCCTTAAGAGACTAAACTAACCCCACAACCCCCTCACCTGGTAGAGGAGGTGAGGGTACCGGGCCTGGCTGGCTGTCGCTGAATTTGAAAAATTAAACTTTAGGAGTGAACACATAGTAAGATCAATGGAATGGAGAATGGAGTGGAGTGATGTGTAATTTCTTTTGAAAGAGCTACCTGCTAATAAGCAGGAGGAAAAAGGTCATCATTCCTGTAAACGGACAAGAGACGCCAGGGTGGAGACATTCATTCACTACATTCACTACTGTCTCATTAAAGATTACCTTACGGGAGGAGAACGTTCTTGAAACTTTGACAGAGAATCTGGTAACATCACCTAATTGCCAGGAAACAGAATTACCACAAAGACACTATAGAGTCTGTTTATTGCATAACTAGCAGGCACAAATTCCAAAACAATTTTACAATGCTTACAGGGTTGTACAGTAATTACAGGGGTAGAATGTACAAGAGACACAAAAAGTACAGAATGATGGGCGACATGGATAGAACACATTTGAACGAAAGGCATTTCGTTTTTCCTATGCAGCATCTTCTTTCATAAAAACAAGGGTGCCTTTCACGGGGACAGGGAGAGAAGGAACAATCTAGGATTGGAGAGCTCACAGCGCTGTGGACAGACACATGCTCGTCTTGCTCTTGGTTCTGCAGCTTCAACCATTGGAGGAATGGGAGAACAGCTCCCAAGGTGTGCGTCTGTGGTTCCAATTGTATGAAATGCCGTATGTGATCTTTGGGCCTGATTCCCTGTTCTTTGGCAAATAAGAACTATTTGCGTTCCGAGGCAGAGGAGGACTTCAGCTAAAGGAGCTTCGGGGCGGAGCAGTCTCCTTCGGCAAGTGCCAGTTTCATAAAGTGCACCTCCGTCCTATCAGCTTGTGGCGCGGGGATGGGGGGAGATTGGAGAACCAAGAGTAAAAAATGACTTTAAAGAACGTGGGCATTAGTGCAAGGCTATGGAACACATGTGCAAAAGGTGGTGAACGGCCGTCCAGACAAGGTGCCGCTTGCCAACAGGACCGGGTCTCAGAAAAGGTGGAGGAAATGTGCAGGGCAGCAGAGGGAGGCATCCCACTCCATCCAGAACTTCTCTCTGGAGTGTTGGCACTGTGGGTTCTCAGAGCAAACGCCTGCGGTGCTCTTACAGTTGGAAGTGCTCTCTGGTCCCCACACTCCTTGACTTTCTCTAGGGGCACAGAGACAAGGTCCTCCATCACTCGTCCTTGAGTGTTCCAGAGAGGACGCTGCTGCACCCCCCGCAGACGATTCATTTAGAAGCCTGTCCTCCCTGGGAGGCCGAGGCACCAACTCAAGACGGCCACTGGGCCTTTCCTGAGGCCCCCGCATGGGCCCAACACGAGGGCAGGTGTTTGCAAGAAAGAGAAGGAGAGATAGCTAAGTATGTGCAGCATGCAGACAAAGTTATCAGATGGTGCTTGAACTTAAGGTAGAAGGCATCCCCTCAGCATCCAACAGGAACATGGCACTTAGGATTGTGCAGACAAGTGGATGAGTCTTTTGGAGATGTGGACCCTTTCCCCACGCTAGTCAGTGTAGCAAAATCCGGCAAAAGCATCCACACACCAGGACTTAGTAAACCAAACACCATCACGGTGCTTCCTTCACAACAGCATCCGGTCAAGCTATAAAGATGTTTGTGAGTCAAACAGTTCTGTGAAAATACAGGCTTATTTAGCACATATCTAGGCAACTGTGATTACTTTGACTTCGTCACGTGTATGAATGAGCACTATGGGACAGAATATACGGGTAAGATGAGGACTAAAAGCAACTTGACACAGGGTAGGCCTGGCCAGGGTACAGGTAAGGCTCAGAAGTAAAGCAGGTGTGGCCTTCCTACTGCGGCTGACAGGAGCCCCGGGCAGAGACTGTGGGCTGCAGCCTGGAGGCCATAGCTCACCCACACATGTGCTGTGACAATGTTTTGTCGCCGTTTATAAACAGAGAAATGGCACAAAAATATCCGTATTTCTGGTGTCTCTTAAAAAAAACAACAACGAAGTTCGGCCAACCCCAGGCCCTCTTTTCCACAAGGCAGCCTGGTGGAACTGGGGAGCTGCTGTCCCTACTGGGTGTGCCACTTCTCCCCCACGGTCCTCTGGCCCTGCTCTGTACCTGGCCCACTTCATTCATCTCCATCGGTGCTGCCTGGCCCCTCCAGTCCACAAAACCGCGCAAGAAGCAGGGACAGGAATAGCTTTAGCATTCAGAGCAAAAAAGGTCTTTTTAGTAGTTTAAAAACCAATGTCAGTATGTTCCAGAGCTTAACCCTGTACTTTTGTAGTTTCGGGATAGCTGGCAGTCAGCTAGAGTACTCGCTGAGGAATTCGTGAAAGATGAGCTCTAATTTTAAAGTACCAGCGAGGTAATGGAGGAGAAATCATACTCAGATGACTGCATAAGCCTTACCTTATAAGAAGTCCTTAAAGGTGATGAGATGTGCCAAACAGGCCGTGTGAGGAAGCTTTAAATGGTTAGAGAAACCGAGTTCTGGGAGAGAGATACATTATGTCAGGGAGTAGGTAATTTCTCTTCCCACAGTTTATGGCAGTGATATCTGAATGGGGTGGCACAGAATTAGTTAGGGCTTGTGGGATCTGACTCCTCTTTGCCACACATTTGGAATGACACATCTGGTTTCCACAGGAAGGTGGAGCACTGAGCCGTGCGTGATAACGTGGCCGCACTCCTACCTGGACAGGGCCAAATGACACGTGACATGGGGGATGAGTGCTTATCTGGCACCACGGAGACCTCAGGATGATGGTAAAAGACACAGAGGATCCAGACTGAAACATCAAATAAAAGAACACCTAACAAGATAAAACAGTTAAAAGCAATGAAGCAGTTCAGTGTTTCCTTCCAAGAGAGATATACTACTTTTAGAAAGGGGCAAAGTCCTTTCTCTACATCCACCCATGTTTGGAGACACCCCAAACTTTAGAGATTTTTGCACTAGGGCTGGAAAATACGCTTATTGCACAATGCTTGCTAGGGAACAGATGAGGTGGATTTTTTTTTTTTTTTAAACCCAACTCTCTCCAGAAAATGTTTCACTAAAAATCTCATTTATAATTTTAACCCTAAACGGGCAGTTTCAAAGGGATGGAAAAGTTCTAACCAACTTGAAACAAGCTATGCATTTGGATGACTATGACCATCAACTCAACAGCACAACAGAACATCAGAGAGGAAACTGGCAAACAGGCACAAAATAAGGCAAGTGGGTTAAATTAATAGTCGAAAATTTGTTAGAAAACATGCAAAAATAATACTGAGTTTTTTAAAAAAAAGTTTTAAACTTTCATTAAATGTTTGTTTCTGTAAAAAGTGGCAGAATTCCACATCTCAATTTGAAAGTGGACTTTAAAAAGCCTAGAAAATGCAAGGGCCGGCACTGAGCTGTTCAGTTGTTGTTCTCTTTGGTGGTGATGGTGACCAGCTGCTTGGCGGCCTTGGCAATGTCGTACGCGCACTGGATGACCTGCTGCGTGACCAGCTGGATGTCTGTGGGCGGGCCGGGGTCCCCGGGGAGGGTCTTCTTGCACTCTGACTGGAGTCGGTAGGCACTGGATGTCAGCAAGCGCAGGGAAGTCCTCACCGTGTCAGACTTGGGTTTCTGAACAGAAGAACACAGTTGTCTGCGTGAGCTGTGCGGTAGACACCCAAGAGCAGGGACGAGCGTTCTTGTGAGGACAGCTCAAGCTGTTCCACAGTGCACGGCAGTTTCATCGTGCCCTTTCTCAGTGGGGGTGCTCGGGACATGGCAAGCTGTGCGGCCCACATCGTGAGAGTGCTCGGTCAAAGTGTACGCAGTGTCATTTTAGTAGGATATCCTATTCTGAGGTAGTTTTTGAAAAACAGTAGTAACCCCTCGGGTGAAATATTCCAGATACAATTTTATTCTATTAATGCTTTGCCTTTTAGCACTGGGCTCACACATTCTTGTCTTATTAAAACCAATATTCACAGGGGTGCCTGGATGGTTCAGTCGGTTAGGCGTCTGACTTTCGGTTTCAGCTCAGGTCATGATCTGATGGGTCCTGAGATGGAGCCTCGAGTCAGGCTCCTCACTCAGTGGGGAGTCTGCTTGAGATTCTCTCCCTTTGCCCCTCCTCCCCCACTCTCACGGACATGCGTATGCACTCTCTCTCTCGAATAAATAAATCTTTAAAAAACAACAAAAAAACCCCACCGATATTCATGTAGGACAAAGTGATTTCTGTGTCCTCTTTCACTGCATATTTAAAACCTGTGCTAAAAAAAGGTTAATATAATATCAAGGGTCCTGAAAAAATTTCTTTCAGTTCATTTAAAAGGATCTGTACCAAGCAAGTAGGAAGCGACTTACTTTGGGGAATAACGCTGCCATTTCAGTAACAGCTACGTGTATCCTCTCTGAGCAGGGGATATAGCTGCAAGAATATTGAAGAGGTTATTCAAGGACAGCAAAAGTACTGCAGAGATGGAGAGTACTCAGGGGCCAGAAAGTGCTCCATTTATATTCCCCCAGGGAAGGGGCTGAGGCTGCCGCCAGCCCACTGCAGATGCCATGCCAACAGAAGCAGGGTCCCCATCCTTTCCTGAAAGTTCATTCAATCTGCTACAAACAGTCTCCAGGTATGGAACGTGGACTAGCCAGGGGAAGCCACAGCCAGCCAGCCAGCCAGTCTATGACAACACTCATACCTCTTCCAGTGGGTCATTTGGTTCTCATGTGCTTCATCTTTCTCATTTCTTGAGAGAGAAGCAAGGATTTCCACACAGAGGCCACAGAACTTAAAAACACAGGACTGGGGCGCCTGGGTGGCTCAGTCATTAAGCGTCTGCCTTCGGCTCAGGTCATGATCCCAGGGTCCTGGGATCGAGTCCCACATCGGGCTCCCTGCTCTGCGGGAAGCCTGCTTCTCCCTCTCCCACTCCCCCTGCTTGTGTTCCTGCTCTCGCTATGTCTCTGTCAAATAAATAAATAAAATCTTTAAAAAAACAAAAACAAAAACAAAAAACACAGGACTGAAAAAAAGTCCTTAAAATTAGAACTGGAGCCTCTATCTCGACACCCACATGTTGGTTAAAACCGACGGACATCTCTCAATTCCTTCTATCCAAATGCATCTCAACTGCTGGGAAATCAAAAAGCTTTACTTTGGGTAAAGAGAAAACACTGAGGTCCCCTCTTGTACTTGATCATTTACGCACTTTCTCATGAAGCTGCCATGACTCTGCTTGTAATAAAAGGCTAGGAGTACAGCCAGCACTTTCTATGCTTGCTTAATGAGCCCTAAGAAGACAAAGTGCATGGCTCTGCCTGTCCTCGTCCTTTCCTCCAGGCCACCTGGCATCCTAAGGGCCCCCTAGATGACAGTCGAGAGCTGAGGCTTCAGGAGCACTGACGGAGAGCTTTGTTCCAATTTTTCAAAAGGGGAAACTGAGGCCTGGAGAAGCAGAGAATGTGTCCAAGGTCCTGCAGCTGGTGAGAGAGAGCCGGGCACAAACCCGACTGTCCAGCCCCCGAGCCTGGGCCCCTCAATGCCACACCATAGGCCTCTCCTGCTATCAGAGACACAATAGATTCACGCCTTTCTTTAGAGCAGGCCTCTTTCCATTCGTGACTGGTGACTCTGACTTCTTAGGTGAGGAAAACTGCAGGAACTGAGACTTGGGCTTCACTCAGGCTTCTTATTCTTGGCACTGTGATGTGCAGCATATGGGGCTGGTTCTCTGCACCTTCAAAATATTAGGCTTCCGCCCTGAGTAGTATGTGTTACGAGGTCAAGAGACAGAGACACACTGAAGATGGGACTGAGCAACAGTTCTTAGCGAGCATGCTGCCACCTGGCCTGGGTTCTGGTTTTAGGACACTGACCCACAGAGCCCAGGGGGGAAATGGGATATGAGAAAAGCTTGCTAGCAGCCTGTTTGTGGCATGGTAGGAAATATGGTGTGAATACACAGGTGTGGCCTTCCACAAGCACCCATGTGGCTGTGTTTTAAACTTTCCCTTCCAAGACAGGGAATGAAATCTTGTTCGGCATCCAGCTTTGCACTTAAAGCCCTCAAGTAAAATTCTTTCTCCATTTTTTAAGTCATAAAGTTGGCTTCTGCTTAAACACTGTCATAACAAACAACCCTGTATTTCATCTTTGTAAGAAATCTAGTCTCAAAACTATTTAAGTAAGACTGGCTACATTTTAATTAAATCATTGTATCTTAAGAAAGTGGTTTTTATATTATCCCAAAATACCTTCAAATGGGCAATCCTGACATTTACCTTTGTGAGCAATTAAAACCATATTCTACATGGTAACAAAAAAGCCAAGGCAGAGGGAGTCACTTCACTTGTGTATGAAGGAAGGGGCAACAACCCATTTGGTCACACACTCAGGGAAAAAGGCTGTGTCTATGGCAACCACTGTCTCAGGCATCAATCTTACTTGAACAGTATGTCCATTAATTACACGTTAACAGAGAATCACACCTGAGAGTTTTCTGCTTACAGTTTTCATTTTGACCCAGAAATATAATTCAACCTTCCCCCTGCTACACAGAAGACAATTTTCCTAAGGACACCTCCCAAAAACTCACTCAGTACGAAATACTTTAGGAAGTCCCCAATGAGCCACAAAAGAAAGCACATGCAGATTAATGAGAAAGTCATCCTCCTCCTCGCTCGGGGAGAGTTCATGTTCACAACTTCAAGTTGTTATCTTTCCTCAAAAAAGGCTTCTGTGCATATGTAGTACTCCTGAGTTGTGTGATTGTACGTGCGTGTGTGCATGTATGAGAGAGAGACAGAGACAGGCAGGGAGTGGGGCTAGAGGCCCAGGGGAGGAACCAGGCTGAGGCAAGGTCAGGGGCTATGGGCAGCTTGCTTGGCTCAAGGCACCAGGGCAAAGCCTGAATGTGTCTGCGTAGGCTGCTGGTCTACTTAGGATGAGCATAAATGACAGATGAATAAGAGGAGAAGGCATGGGTTTAATCACTACAATGCAAAATTATAAAGTGTCTTGCACATGTAAGTAACCAGAGATTTTAGAACACTGAACAATTCATAGAACATAAATTCTCTAGATCAATTCCAATTTAAACTGAAAGAGTAAACTAATGATTAAACTCTGCATCATTCTCTCATGGTCTTAAAAAAATCAGATTGTAACGCTTTTGAATGGGTTTGTACATCTTTAAAAAAAAAGAAAAACAAGCACCTTATTGTGATCTCTGAGGCCAGAAACGGCCTCCAGGCAGATATTTCTATTTTTGACAACTACCAAAGAGAACAGTGGAATGTAAACATCTTTTTTTTGTTTGAAATACAAGCATGGCACTTCAGAACTGGAGTAAATGAAAAGCGCAGCCTGTTGTTGACCGGTGGGAGAGCCCTGGGGAGGGAGGCCACCTCGGTGTCGGGAGCCCGTAAAAGACTGCCCTTTGGAGTGCTGTAACACACCCTGCTTTATGCAGGGAGCTCCTGAAGTTGCTTGCTGCCAAGGCCGTGGCGTCGAGCGGAGGGACTGAGCACCTGCAGCTCGTGAGGCATGGGGGTGTGTGACAGAGAGGCTGCCTGGAAGGAGGGGGATGAACAGCCCTGTAATTCTCATGGAAGGAGGCTGAGCAGTGGCCTTCCTCTTTTCCTCCGAGGATCCTCCAGCAGTCCATCTGGGAAACCGAACTCTCATCCCTCACCACTGTCCACTCCTCTCCCGCTGAGTGGAAGTAGTGACCCTGGGGGAAGTCGGAGTTGTGGAAAAAGGGAAGGAGGAGAGAGGAGCCTAGCCTGGCAGTGCCGGGAACACAGAGAAGGCAAAAGATGACTGGGCATCTTTATGCGGCATAAGCGAACAGGGAGGACCAAGGAGGAGCAGTACAGTGTTCCTGGAACCACCTCTGTGGGCGCACTGCCCACAACGGAGCTCTTCGCCGGGGCGCCACACTCTGCTGACCCACGGAAAACACTGAGATTGCTCGGGGCTTATGACTGCCTCTGCTGCTTTCGTAACTCAGTGGGAGGATGTTACACATTCCACGAGTGTGTCTAGACTCGGCTGGCCACGTGAAACTAGGATGTCATCCAGAGCAGTTAACAACTCACCAGAAGTTCTCAGAGAATTCATGCTCAGGGAACAAAAGAATGAGCTGAAACAAGAGCCAGTCCCTTCTTCACCGTAAGAAATAACTCTGCAGGCACCTGGGGGGCTCAGTGGTTAAGCGTCTGCCTTCGGCTCAGGTCATGATCCCAGGGTCCTGGGATCGAGTCCCACATCGGGCTCCAGGCTCCGCGGGAAGCCTGCCTCTGCCTCTCCCCGCTGCTTGTGCTCACTCTCTCACTGACGAATAAATAAATAAAATCTTAAAAAAAATACAAACAACAACTCTGCAGGATGTGCTTCTGCTCAGAGTAAGACGACTGTTATTTCAGGAGCACAGAATTATTTGGGTGTCAATTAGATTCACTTTTATTTGTAAACCGCTTTGTTTCCTAGATGGTCACACATGCTGCGCACGTATACACACATACATGCATGAAAAGGAGACCTAAGAAATAAGTTCATATCAGGATACCTTTTAAGTCAGACAACTCTGCTCTAGCTAGGGAGACCACAGGGAGCACAGGGGCTGGAACAATCAAGTGCAAGGTCTAAGGTAGCTTCTTTCTTTCCTCTCGCCATCGGCACCAGCAATATCAATAACCCTAAATAGGCAGCAGTTCTATTTCTAGAGGCATCTGTTTCCAGAGCACTTCGTAAGAACACAGAAAATGGAAAATAGCATGTAAAAAACAAAAAAACACCGAAATTTACAAGTTTGGCCTGTTATGCCAACCTGAAATTTTCAAAAAACCTTAAAAAGATCAGCATAATGAAAAAAAAAAATCCCTGTTCATAATGAGCAGCAGCTCTTCCAGAGCAGGTACACTTTTCCAGGCAGAATTTTCCAACCCCCTTACCTGTCATGTTTATTTTCTTGAGCTGCTCTTAAGAGCTCCTGTATGTTTTTGGTGATCTGCTCAGTTTTCCGGATGACGTCTTCCGTGCTGGGGAGGATGGGGCTTGGGGCTGTGTGGGGTTCCGCTGTATCCGGTACTGAGCCATCGCCTTGCCACACCATACTCCTCTGCCTTCCCTTTCTGCTTGACCTGTGACCATCAAAGAAGTGGCTAAATGTGACAGGTGCTTATTAGCTGCTTCTCTGGTTCTAGGAGCCAGTGCATGTGCATTTGCTGAATGCATGAGCTGGCTGCTTTTGTGGTTTCCTTTATCCTGTCTGGCAGGAGACTCACGGTGAGGCTGTTTCCTCAACAGGCAGCCATAGCTCACATGGCAGCTGCTACCACGGGGCTGAAAGTTATGACTCTCAGAGAAAGGGTAAAGACAGGGAAAGGGAGGAAACAAGTGGAACAGCGAGGGTGTGTTGTTACAAAGCCATCCTTAAGAAAGCTCAACCCTTGGGCTGCAAATGTAGAATGTGACCTCACGTTGACTTAAGAGTACTGATTTTAAGCACATTACAGCCACTCAGAGACGTGTATAATAGGCTGGTAAAAGAAAACCAGGCCCCTGGGGTAATAATAGGATAAGAGGTTGAACTATGAACTTAGGCTTCCATGTTCTACGAGCTCATGGGTCTGAAAATAGAGAGGAGGCATGCGGGGGATAAAGTGCGTCTCCTGAGCACGGCTGCTAGGTCTTGGGTTCGAGAGCCCGCCCCAGGGCAGTCCTGCAGGTGTACCCCGTGTCGTCTGGGTCCGTGTCATTGGGGGTGTTGTCGTAGTCACTTTCAGGCGTGCTGTTCTGCTTCTCCAGCCTGGATGCCTGTAAGAAAGAAAGGCAACACCCGTTAGTGTTGAGCCCGAGACATTTGGGAGCCTTGCCTAGGAACTGTTACCGGTTACACTATGTGGCCTCCAGGTCCCAGATCTCCAGGAGCCAACCCTTTATTGAAAGTTTAGTAAAAGTTGAATAGGAGATCCAGAAAAGATTTCTCTCCCTCTTGGCACCATTTTCTTCTTAGCTCAGTGGCAACTTCATAAGCAGATCCCCAGTATAAACTAACGCAGACAGGCAAAAGCAACACACCCACATTTAGTTCTCTAAGGAATATGGAATTTAACCATAATACAATGCACACAGGCCAGCACTTACATACCTAAGACCTTCGGTGCTGGAAACCAGCTGCAGATTATCTAGTCTAATACCAGATGAGAAAACCAAGGGCCATAAGAGCTGGGGGACAAAGCCAAGGCCACAGAGTCAGCAGAAAACCAGCACCAAGAACCTAGGTCCTGTCTCCTACTATCTCCAGTATTCCGTGCCTGGGGCCCTGAGGATTGTCACTGCTCAAAACACTTAGGGCTCTCCAAGAACTGTCCTCAGAGACAGTTGGTATGAGCCACACAAGAAAACCAGTATTATTAATTTACTGCTGCATGTTGTTTGTGAACCAAAATGGATTAACCCAGCGTGACACTTGGTTTCCAACCACTTTTATGTTTCCCAAAACATCTATCCCTTAAAATATAAATACTTGATGCAATTGTGGAGATTAAAAAATGAAACACAGATTCAAAAGAGGAATCCTAAAAATGTTTTGGGCAAACGTCAGCACAGCGAAGCATAGGGTCTTCCAGGGTGACCAAATTTGGAGGGGACCACATGCCCTTGAAGGGAACTATGTTAGTTCTGGAGTGTTTAATAAAAATGATCTTCCCTCAGTATTTATTTTACCCACAATGTTTGGGAATTTCTTCATCTAGAACAGAAGTCAGTGGAAATTGATTCAAAACCTAACTGGATCACCTTGCAAAATACAAATATGAGCTATTTCTACCTTTATCCCTTGAGTTTAATCCAATCCAAGTTACTCAAAATATGTGACTAAGGAATTTTACTGATGCTGCAATAAAATGTGGCTAAAGATATGGCTGTAAATTAAGATCCTTGTTCAAACCTATGGAGACTTTGTATCTTCATCCAAAAGAATGGCTAGCATAGAGTAGGCCAGTTTAAGAGTCTATATAAAGTCTAATTATTTGCTCCTTGCTGGTAATGCTGCTTGGCCCTCCGAAGGCTCGATGCAGACCTGCAAGGCTGCCAGCCCCCAGGTGGGGAAAGACTCCTTATTCATGCCATATTTGGCTTCACTCTCCCCATGGCCTCCCTTTCCCCTCCCAGGGCAAAGGCTGGCCCTTCCACCGTGTGCTGAGGTTTTCCCATATTTCTGAGTGCTCTTACTTGGTTCTAGCCATTCTAATATAAGACGCTTGCTGGGCTCCTAAAATTCAATGTGAACTCATGCTCTGTCCACTCAAATTCATCTGGCAAATGATTTAAAGTGTTGGCTTGGAGCCATGTGGAGAGTCTGTAAAGCTAAGTTCTATAAAATCTACTATAACCTTCCAGATCCCTATGTTTACATCTCCTACCAGTAAGCAGTTCTGTTTTACCTGCTGCCTTATTCTGACCTGGCTTTATGAACCCGTCAGTGAGTTACTAGACACTAGAAGTGTAGCTGGAAGACCAAAGCTAGGCACTGTACCCCGTGCAGGGAACAGGGAAAGCAGGCTCTTCTAGAGGTGATCTTAAAAAAGCTCCCCCAAAACAAACAAACAAAAATACCCCATCTTACCTTTCACAGGGAATGCTTATTTCCTTTAGTTTTTATATACACATGCACATACACATGGATGAGTGTTTGTATGTGCAGGTGTGTTCGTGTGTGTACACACACACATGCACATACAAAAATGAATACGTAAAAAACTTGCATTTAAATAATTATTCTAGAAAATTCATCCAGAGCTGCTCCAGTGGAAAATCTAGAAAACAGAATTAAACCCAGAAAATCTCACATCTTTATAATCAATCTTTTTGCTTTCCTTGATGTAAATGTGATAATTACAAATCAAATGCATTACCCCACAATGATCGAAAGTACCAAGTTTCATTTAAACATTTTAGAAGAGTAACAGCTCATATATCCAACAAGTACTCAGGAAATGTTCCTCAAGCCCAGAAAACATATAGCAATAACCACTTGGGAAATCAGTTACTTACACAGTATTTCATCGTTGTCAACAAAAGCATGGTACAGGATTTCAAATTAGCCAGCATTTAATTTTATGAAAATTATTGTAAACATGCAGAGCTAAGATTAAGACCTATTAGTTAAAGTGCTGCTCTCTCAAAGCTGTTAATAGAAAAGTTACCTTATAGCTGGTGCTGGTTCAGTTTACTGAACAGATCTGCAATTTTCTCTGAATAGAGACATGCCATAAAAGCCTAAACTCATGATGAAGCTGTCAGGAACAATCAAGATTATCAGTTTAAATGACATAACTGTTAATCTTGTATAAACTTGTCTCAGCAAGCAGTCCCTGCCAAGGATTCTCAAAACTACCAAAGAAGATAGATATTTTTTTCTTTTTAAACAAATTTCACAGTGGGCAAAGGTTTACTTGACTCTTACTAGCAAAATTTCAAATGAGTGGTTTCATTTCTCTTTATCTGTCCCTTAGTTTTAACTGGAAAATTACAATAAAAACACTGCAGTTCAGTGTCAGAACTGTTCAGAAGACTAAGTATCACACAAGAATGCCTTTTAATAGACTACCTCCAAGTGCGGAAGAGAACCGCCACAGGGCCTCGATGAGCCATGGGGCACCGGCAGTGGCAAGGAATGACTCTCTGTCGTTCTTACTGATGTGGCGGGAATGGAAAAAAAGCCTCCTGCAGACCCCACCCTGTCTGTGAGGGCAGTGCCTCACCCACGGCCACCTTCCCGCCTCTCAAGCTGGATCACACTACCCTTCTGTTAAAGCAAGAGTGCGCCATGACCTGAACGCAGGTCTTCCAAGCTTGTACACCCTCTCCACTGCTTTCCAGCTTGACATCATGCACTCTTTGTGCAGGGAAGGATTTTTTTTTTTAAGTAGACTCCACCACGCCCAGCGTGGAGCCCAGTGGGGGGCTTGAACTCATGCCCCTGAGATCAAGACCTGAGCTCAGATCAAGAGTTGAACGTTTAACCGACTGAGCCCGCCAGGCGCCACAGGAAAGGATTTTTTAAATTGACAGTGCCTTTGGGAGCAAGAATGTCACCTAAGTCCCTGGGACACTCTGACTTACCAAAAGGTTGGGTATAGAAGAGGCGCTTAAGACTGTTGTCTGCCTACTCTAAAAGGGGCTCACCTGAATCACATATTGTTATAGGGAATGTAAATTATACATCAGCAAGCGGGACTCAACCAACTCATTACGTGAACGGCTCCGTACTAGCAGCCGCCTACACCTCCAAGTCCTCCAATGCTGGCACGTGTTGCAGTTCCGACGCAGGACACAGGGACTGCAGAACCTGGGTGTGTCAGGTATGGCTTGGACATAAAAAGTGTCAACAGGCAAAACAATACAAAATAATAAAGCATGGTGTCTTAGTGTTTCAGTTAGCCCAAATATCCTAGTGTTAATCTGACAACTGTTACTCTGGACAAATTTGACACAGTGGCCCTATTAGAGTATTTAACCAGCAGCCAGCTAATTGTTTTTGATTGTTTAAAAAGACAGTATTGCTCTGAATAAATGTTATAGGGTGCGTTGCAAACTTTGTTAAATATTAAGTGAAATGGAGCAATGTGGGGTTAGACAAAAGGGAGACCACCTCCTACAGACATGCGTGTGTGCGTGCGTGTGCACACGCCACTGTGCTGAGACACCTGGGGGAAGCACTGCCTCATGCAGGACAGAAGGGCAGTTAGTGGAGGGACAGGAGGGCCAGGAGAAGCACAAAGCGCCCAGGAGCACTGCCCCTCCTCCAGACAGCAGACCGGTCAGAGTGTACTTAACCCTTCGGGCGCTTTCGTCCCTCGACCAGGAAAGTGTGGAGGGGAAGGAAGGCAGAGACGAAGAGGAGGTCACAAGCGCACTCCTCCCGATCTGGAAGGGGAAAAAGAAACACACTCGGGAAAATACAAAACAAACAAAAGACCCTACGCCTCCTTGACCCAGGGTTTCCCAGTAAAAGAATCCTAAAAACAAACTCACTCTGTGAGATCAGTGCTGAAATTTCTGTGACGGGCAGGCTCAGTGCCATGCTAGATGATGACAGGTCCCCAGAAATGTTTACTCCTTTAGTGAGATGCCTCCCAGAAATTACTCGGAATTTATAAAGCTACTTTCCCATAAGAGAAAAGGTAACACCTAGCCTAATTTGTTAATTTTGTCAGATAGTCTTAAACGAATGTTTGTTTTTTAATCAGGATATACTTGAAATAAGAAACTATATGAATGGTTCAGCTGGTATAGGTTATTAAGCTACTCTTCAGTACAGATACAGAACTTTAGCAATAAAATGACATTGCATTCTAAATGTTTCTAAAATTACAAAGTATACTGTGAAAACTGACAAAAGTTGCTTTTCCTAACTTTTGTTTTCAGTTATACAAAAATAAGATCCTTAAGTTAGTTCAATGGCATTTCCATTACACCAAATGTACCAAATCAATTGCCTTAGAATGTTTTAGCCCAAACAACTTAAGTTGAAGTAACGGACCCCCAACTACAATATAACAACACTGAAATTTTACCACACTGAAGCCTGACAAAATTAAACTAAGTTTTTTTTACTAGACCATATCCTTTACTCTGCATTTACTCTGAGAATTTTTTGGAAACTCCTATAAAATCTGACTGAAGAAATAACAACTTTCACGTTCAAAAAAGATAAATACTACTCTCTGAAAAAGCCTAAGTTCCAAATGTCTGTAACATTTTGTCAAAAGATGGGTTTTTAAAATAAATTAATCCAAAAGAAATGTAACATTTGAAAACCTCACAACACAATACTTATTCCGTTGTAAAACAAGGTGGTTAGCAGCCTGTTACAGAATGCAGTCTTTGGCATACAATACTTGTAAAATCGGTACAGAGGTTTTACATTTCCCTTTTATGAAATGACAGAGCAACACTGTCTCCATGAAGGGGAGGAGGGGGATGCAGAAGCTAAGCAAGCAGGCTGACCACACGTGGAGAGGCTGCGGAGGCCTGGAGGCTTCCAGGCCTACCCTGCACACCCAGGCCGCAGACACACCTGCTCCACCGGGAGGGGCAGAGAAGGCACTCTGAATTCTAAGGGCTCCATTTCACAGAGGGGCACCTATCTGTCTACCTCAAAGAAGATGGCACTTACTTTTGCTGGTGACCTTTACCATTTGTTTTTGTTTTTAGAAGTGGGGAAGAAAGCTTATTACAAAAAAAGTTCCAGTACTGACTGGCTGGGAAAGATATTATGGATATGAGGGAGGAAAGGGCGGGGGGGCTGAACAGGAGCCAGAATCCTGAACTTTGTTGGAAAACTTTCCGCCAACGGCCCTGTCTGCCTGTGGGAGTATAATAAGCATCTGTTGACATGTTAATACAGCAAACACAAGGATAACTCTCCTAGCCCAATTTGGCAAAGCAGAGACACAGGGATCTGCAGGTTCAGAGAGGGAGTGCAGGAGTCAGGCTGGACAGAGAGTGAACAGCGGAAGCGCCAGTGGTGTTACTTACGTGCGCGGGGAAAGGCTGGAGTCTCGTCCTGCTCTCTTCGGGGTGGTTCACTTCTCCCATTGGGAGATATGGTTTCTGACCTGATCCCGTCTCGTACATGGACATGGGCCTACTGCCCCGGGCAGACGGACGTCGCTTTAAGGAAGAGTGGTTGGAAGTGTCTGTATACTCAGAACCAGTTTGCACCTGATATATATTGGTTGTGGCCTGTTTCCTGAGGTTCGAATTTTCACTCTGGAGTGTTTGAAGCTGAAAGAAATGTTTGGCAGTGGGACGGTGTTTTTCTATAGCAAGCAGAAAAAGCAAACACCAAGTAAACGCATACAACTACCAGCTTTAAACAGTAAGAACAGTAACAGCTAGCTGGGTTGAAAGTTACAGGCAACTACAAACAAGAACTCGCTCTCCTAGAATGAGTGACACGCAATCAACTCACTTCATCACTCAAGCAAATTAAACAGGCTTGATTTCTCATTGCAGAAAGGTTACAGTTGGGACTTTTAAAAAACGGAATGTCTAACCACTTAAAAACTGGTCATGGTGGGCCTGGGAAGTGTTTGCAGGCGAGCCAGACTCTGGATTCTTCTAAGGCTATTTCAAGCAAGAGCTTGAGATCATGAAGATTTAGGTAACCTGCTTTTCAAATGAGCCCTGAGCAATTTGCAAATGCCAAAAATGCCAGCAGACACCATGGAAGCAGCACAAAGATAACCAGAGTTGCTTTGCAAAGCAAGAAAGACAGTGAAGTTCAGCTTATGAAAAATCAGATGGGCTACTGCTTCCCAAAAAGCCAACAAGAAAAATTATGATCAACAAATTTTTATTACAGAATACTCTTGATATTCCAAACAATTTAGAACTTCTTAAAAAAGAGAGGGAACCAAATCATGGTAAGTTTGCTATATTAACATATCACGAAGAAAACTGGAGGCCTATCGAACTACGTTAACATCTTCATCTGAATGCTCCACGTAGCACGCGTCTTCCCTCTGGTGATCAATCAGCTTTGAGCCAGGGTCGGAATATTTGGCCTCTCTCTCTCCTTGGGCTTTGTTAACCAAAAACACAACCTCCGCGGTGTCGGCTTTAAATACTCTAATCTGCCTGGCACCACCCTATTTTAGTTAGAGGCTGTCACTTGGAGACCCTGATTGCTCCTTCCATTCCTCACATGCAGGCTGCTTCATGGTGTTTGATGAATTAGTTAAGGGATCAGCAAGGAATCGTGTTACTCCTTAGCGTCTGGCATCTGAAACACAATTAACTGAGTCCCGTCTGCACGGTGTCCTTTCCCTCTGGTGCTCCTTCATCTTCCGTGACATTTTATAAGCTGGGTGTGGTGTAAGTTCAGCTGTCTACTCTTTGACAGAGACTGTAAACTCTGACCAAATTCCCCACCAGGGCCAAGGCTTAAGTCCGCAAGCAAACGTATTTGCACCAGAAGATCATTACTTTTTCAATAGCAAACCCATTCAGTGTTAGGAGTTACTTTCAATTTTTATTTAGAAAGCACCGATCTGTGAATAATACACCAATAGTGGCTGCTCCTCTTCATTAATTAGCATCTTTTCCAAGCAACTGTTAAATATGAAAGATCAGATACAAATCATGCTACTTTGTCAACTATATAGATACAAAAACTTTTACCTAATTTTGAAATAAAACCAACACATCTTTGCAAAATAAGCAAATTCTATATACTTTATAGTAATAATGCCAAATTTGGGGGACAGTCTGATTTATACTGCCTCTGCCACAGAAACACCCTCACTTCTGTTTTTTCCAAGTATGATCCACTAAGGAGTGACGGAGTGCTTCTACACCACAAAGGCTTACAGGGTTTAATTTCTATCTGCAACTCATTTCCCAAAGAAAGAACAGCTGCAAAGTGACAAGCAGCCACTGAAAATTCCTACATTCCAGGATAGAGACAAGCATAAGGTGCCTGTCAAACTATTTATTAGGGAGCCCATGTCCTAAAGTGAAATGGACACAGTCCGGAGAGTGAGGAGCAAAAGTGACACATGCCCCTTCACGAACGACTAGGGTGTCTGGTCACGTGCCTATGTAAAAACCTTCTCATAGAGTTTTTCAGATAACGCCTTGAAATCTGAAACTTCATCTTAACACTTGTCATGCCTCTAAAACATCCAGTGCAGATTTTACTTGAATGTGTTTGATGAGCACGAGTTCCTTGTCTTGATTTTAAAAAATTTTAGTCCTTGGTATTTAGAGAGATGTCCTAGAATAAATGTGATTGATGCTGATCTTAGGAAGAATCAGACTATACATGTTTGTTTGGAAGGAGTGTAACAGGAAATGAGAAGTTACAGGTAATTCAACAGCTCCAGAAATCAAAAGCATTTCTAAGAATTGAGATAATCCATGAGCAATGGTAAATAATTTCACTCTGCATTTCTTAAGGCTCAAGACATTTGCTTTCAGAGATACGAGGTTATCTCTGGTGATTTCTACAAATACTAAAGGAGCATTATAGCCAAAAAAAAAAAAAAAAAAAAAAAAGTGATACTTAGCAGACTGATTTACATTGGCAAAGTCAGCATGTTTCAGAAAAAGTCACCTCAACAAAAATTATTAGTTCAATTAATGGGACAAACTGTAATTCATTAAACAAAAGATATTTCAGAAAAGACAGAAGTGCAAGCCCTGTCTGATACAGAAGGGCTCTTGGTCTGCCCTGTTCACGGCTGCACACCAGCCCTAGATGGGACCAGGCTGGCCCAGAACAAGGGGTGAATTAAAATCTGGTTGATCATCAGGCAGTATTATAGGTTTGGGGCCATATATCTAAAAAAAATCATCTAGAACTCCACACCAAAAGAATCCTAGACCAAGCCCCAGGCGAGAGTACACTGCAGTGTCCTTCCCTGACAGGCAGAGGGGACAGACCTCCTTCTAGTTCCCTGGGCTTCCTTTAGGGGACACAATTGGGAAGGACCCAGCCGCACAGAGAGTGCACCTTGTCCTCTGTTCTTGATAATGATTCTGAAACATCACTCTTCAAATGGCAGAATTAAGACACAGGTACATACTTCGTTTTGTTTCTGTTTAAGGGAAGTGCACAAAACCTCAATTTGGAGAACTGAATGACAGGGACAGCCGTCTCATAGTTACATACACAATCTCCCTCTTAAGCATATTCCTTGCTACTCGTAACCACACTCTTTTTAGGGATTAATATATTCATATATTTCTGACTCTCCCAAAAGGCAGCAAACGAGAAAATGCCGGGCAAATGGGATTGTCTCTTACTAGTGTACAGTTCTCACTAGTGCAAACGAAAACGTTTTCTTATACTTACAGAGTCCCTACTCTGTGGCGGGCCCTGCTCTAGGCTCTGAGGACATCATAAATTAGTAAGTACTGGTGAAAAACCGAGCGGGGATGTGGGACAGAGCTGCCAGAGCTGGGTAACAACCGAGAATACGAGTGAGCAGAGATGGCACCCTCTGCACGGAGCGCTGAAAAGCACAGACACCTGTTCGGGGCTTCTACCTGCTCTGTCTTCGTGGTGTGATTCTTTAGAAGGAGCAGTAGGAAGGGGCGCACCCACACCCTCAGGAAGCACGGCATACTGCAAGGGTGGCTGCCACCAGGTTGCTCTGTGCCAACCGCCTGGGAAACTTACTCTGGATTTATTTCTATTCAAAACCACTTCATCTGAAATATCCAAATACATACTGCTTCCAAAAAGCTTGGCCCAAAGGTTTTTAGGTCTGTTACAATAACTGCTTCTCTCCCCTTTGCCCACCAGCATTGTGCCTGGGATTCTTCCTTATACTACGGGGTTAAAGAGTCAATCATCCTGGCATTTATTAACGTGTTACCTTTTTCTGCATAATTCTCAGCTCGTCACTCAAGTTGTTATTCACCTTCATTAGCTGTTGTATCTTGGCCTCAGAAGCCACTAGAGCGTTTTTGACCTCCAAAAATTCCTGCACAGTGACTGGTCCATCTGATAAATCTGAATCTAGGCTCTAAAAATAAATTGGGGAAAATGTTCACAATCTGAGATGATGATAACATTCAAGACTCACAGCTAAAGAATTTCAAATTCTGACCATGCCAGCTGGACTGCAAAGTTAATCAAACCAAATCAAGGCTTCTGGGAGGAATGCAAAAGTAAAGCATAAAGGTAGGGTTACTGTAATATCTGAAAAGTTAAATTAGAGTCAATATTTTCTAACAGAACAGGGAGCGCGGCCACAAATCTAGTCTGACGAGGACTCTCGGTGCGTTTGTCTTGTATTCCCTGCCTTTCTCTTGCTCGTTCCTTTTTCTTTTTTTAAATTCGTTCTCTCAGTAATTCCTTCATTCCAGCCTATTTGTATTGAGCATCAGGCAGTGTTCTAGGGACTTGGGATATATAAAAAAAGAAAATAGAAAAAGATTCCTGCTCCCATGGGGTTTACACCCCAGAAGAGTGAGAGATGGACAAAATAAAAATAAGTGACTACACAGTATGACAGCAGGTGACAAATGCTATGGAAAAGAGAGAAAATGGAGCGGGGTGAGAGGCTGGGGAGAGAAGTAGGGGTGAAGGTGGGTGCCTTTTAATGAGAGGTAGGCTAAGCCTTTGGGTAGGTGAGACATGAGTAACAGCTGGAAGGACATTAGTCCAGTGGCTGTCTGGAGGAACGTTCTAGCCAGCAGCAGAGCTTAGCTAGAGGCAGCAGGTGTGCAAGGCAGAGAGGAGGACGCCAATCAGTAGGATCCCGTCATGACTTTGGCTTTTGCTCTGCATCTGGTGCTTTTGGGGACGCTGGGCAGGGGCGTAGCAGATGGGACGAGTGACTCTTGCTGTCCCTGCCTTATTCCCTGTATCTACTGATGGCACTATCCTTCTCGCAGTCGTGTGAGCTGGACAACTCTGGACACATCTTCTGTAAGTCTACGTCCCCGCTTCAAACATTCGAACTTACTGCTGAGACCTCTTTATCTGTCTTCCTGTTTGTCCATTCTCAAATGTTTGCTGAGCTCCTCTGTGGGCCAGATCTGAGGCGAGGTCCTGGGGACTCAGCAGCAGGTGCACCAGCAGGCCTCCGCTGCCTTCTCCTTGGGCCCACACTCACTCGGTTACTGTGACTTCCCTTCCATCTGGACCCTTTCAGCACAGGCTCCAGGGCGACCTCTCAGCAATACCCCAACTGGGTTTCCTTCCTCTGCTCTCTGACCTACCAAGAACAGTCCTCCCCAAAGAGAGGAACGAAAATTGCTGACCATCGACCTCCTGCCCTGCCTAAGAGCTTCCTGGGCTCTACACTGCCTGCCAAGGTGTGGACTCTTCCGTCTGACGTCACGCTCCTCCATGATGTGACGCCCGGCCTCTGCTACAGCTGTGAGTCCCACTCCTTTTAGGCTGTCTCTACACATGAGCAGGTTGTGCCAGATGCCCTCTTTTACCTTCCCTCTGCCTAGACCACCCTCCCCTGCCTCTCCACATACCTAATCCCATGCATCCTTTAAGGCACATGTTGACAGGCATCCCACTTACACAGCACCCCCCTCCTGCCCCTTGAGACACTTGTTCCCGCCAACAAGCTGGGTCTCCTCTCACACCCCTACCCTCCGCTTCCGTTTGTGTTTCTTATGACATGTATCCCTTTGTACCTCTGACTGCAGTTCTCTCTCCTACTAGGCAGGGACAGCCTCACAGGAAAGGGACTAGGCCTCATTTGGGAGAGTATGATCCAGAGAAGTCACTTGGTAAACATTTGCTGAAGGAATAAAACACAATAGCCCCTCCTCACAAGTTTTATAAAATCACAATTGAGGTAGGGCTGTGCTTCAGCAATCAATTTAGGGACACAGAACCCTCTATTTTAAAACGATTTACCTTGTTGGCCCAAGCTAGTAGTAAACCCAACTTTATCTCCAGAGCACTTTTCACAGTGGTTTACAAATAAGGCGATTTTGTAGGAGGAAAGATTCCAAAGAGAAACATATTCTCCCTTTCTGTGTGCAACGTGTCACCTCACCTTCTGCCTGTTTGCTTTGCTTGCAGTAGCTTCCAGATCTGTGTCTTCGTCTGAGGCCACACTGTCATAATCTGGCTGGTCATTGTCTTGACTCTCAACGCTGTGCTGGTTACTGATTGTTTTCAGTATGAGCTCCACATTGTCTATTAATAGAAGCAAATTAACTTTTCTTCAGGCTTAAAAAAACTTTTTCCCCTAAAATCCACTGGGAGGATTTTTGGGTTTAGCCATTTAAAGACTAAAAGAAAATGACAGAAATAGCAATGTTATATTCACACCAATATAGGAATCATAGAGCAAGTTACCAACCAGACAGAGGGTCTACTATCAACTGCATAGAGGCATTTCAGTGTCCCTCTGGGTCATTCACAAATGTGGGCAAATTAATTAGGTGGTTTGCAAAGTGCTGCTCAGATTGAGGAGGTAGGTTCCCGAGTTTCTCATTGGAGGAGACAGAGTATAGTTCCAAATCAGGGAACTAAAGTCATAACTAATATAAAATTAACTGTGATTCAATTTTAACTGTAACTTGTTTATAAGGTAGTGTCACCAAAAGGAGACTGCTAAAACGGAGCCTAGAAACTTGGTGCTCAAAGAACAGGCGCGCGCTGGCATTTAGTCGGCTGACTGCCAGAGAGAAAGGGGAAAACAGAACAACCCAGTGGACACACACATGCACACCAGGAAGGTATGGTCTACAGGGGAGTAGGGATGATTCCATAGGCTCTCACACATTTTGAATAAAAGATTTCACAAATTATCTAAGCCTCTCCAATTTCTCCGAGGCAACTAACTCAAGCTGACGTCTGATTTCTAATAAGGAATTTTAATTTTTCAAATTAGTATTTAAAATGCATGTATCATCTGATTTACAGAAGTAATACTCAATACAGAAAATCTGAGGAGTGCTTGGGTGGCTCAGTCGTTAAGCATCTGCCTTCGGCTCAGGTCATGAGCCCAGGGTCCTGGGATCGAGCCCCGTATCGGGCTCCTTGCTCGGCGGGAAGCCTGCTTCTCCCTCTGCCTGATGCTCCCTCTGCTTGTGTTCCCTCTCTCACTGTGTCTCTGATAAATAAATAAAATCTTAAAAAATAAATAAAAGAAAATCTGAAACTAATGGTAATCAATCACAGCCACTGATTTATTTTGTTCTATACCTTTCCAGTCTCTTCCCTACACATACAGAGTCCACGTCATCACTTGCAGTCGGTATGGTACACAGAGCTGCCGTGACGGCTGAATTAGCAAACCCTGAAGCACTGTTCGGTGGGGAAACACAGGGCAGGTCCCTGCCGGCCTTTGCTCACAGCACTTTTGTTATAGCCGGTCAGCACAGAGCTTACTTTACGTGTGCTTCTGTTTAGACGCCATTGTTTAAAAACACATTTATTTATTTATCTGAGAGACAGAGAGTGACAGAGCATGAACAGGGGAGGAGCAGAGGGAGAGAGTCTTTCAAGCAGACTGTGGAGTCTGACACGGGGCTTGATCCCACAACCCATGAAATCACGACCTGAGCCAAAACCCAAAATTTGGACGCCCAACTGACTGAGCCACCCAGGCGCCCCTGTTCAGACACCTTTAATACACATTGTTGATTCGTTAACACTGAACTCACAGCCAATAGCACTACAACTCATGTTTGAGTAAAGCTTATCTAACACAGGTATTTTCTCCATAAGGCACATCACAGCCTTCTTGTGCTAAGGAACCCCAGACAGCACTTCAGCACTACGCTTGGGGGCCAATTTAAACAGCAGAATCATCAACAAGAAGCACAAAAATATAAAAATGTGGTACCAAGTAGACCTAAAAAGGACACTTGTTAACGGCATGACAGTTGAGACAAAAAGGCATACAAATAGCCTTGTTCAATTTCAGCTGGGAATGTGTGTTTTGGGTGACTCAAATTTTTTGCCTCTCTGCACATGTCCACAAGTTACCATGAAAGTGCTGATTTCGAGATTATAGATAGGTTTTAGTAAATAGATGAATTTGCAAATATGGGATCTACAAATAATGAGGACTGATTATGTATTTACACAGTACTTAATGTGGTATATTTACTTGTACATATATATATGTATAAATGTTTTCCTTACAAAATGGGGACTATCCTATTAAAAAAACTAATTACTTTATATTATGTCATTATATATTCGTTGGGGAAAAAAAGTCTGCACTATTCAAATATGTGATTCTTTGGGGCGCCTGGGTGGCTTAGTCGGTTAAGCGTCTGCCCTTGGCTCAGGTCATGATCCCAGGGTCCTGGGATCGAGCCCCGCATCAGCCTGCTTCTCCCTCTCTCTCTGCTGCTCCCCCTGCTTGTGCTCTATCCCTCTCTCTCTCAAATAAATAATAAAATCTTTAAAAAAATTAAAAAAAAAAAACCAAATATGTGATTCTCACTATTATTTGTTTCTAATGTTTTCAGTATTACATGTAACATCTCTGATCATTTCCCCTTGAATTAACTAGAAATAGAAATGCTAAATCAAAGAGTATATTCCTTTTGAGATTTCAAATCTATGTATGGACCCTTATCACTGCACCTTCACCAAAATTTAATACATTTTCTTAGAATTTGCTTATTCCTGGTTGAACCAGTAAAATCAAGAACAAACTAATGTCAATTAATGATTACTGTCATTGGGGAATACTATGCTAACTGAAAATTTAATTTTTTTTTTTTAAAGATTTTATTTATTTATTTGACAGAGAGATAGAGAGAGAGAGAACAAGTAGGCAGAGAGGCAGGCAGAGGGAGAGGGAGAAGCAGGGAGCCTGATGCGGGGCTCGATCCCAGGACCCCAGGATCATGACCTGAGCCAAAGGCAGCCGCTTAACCAACTGAGCCACCCAGGCGCCCTGAAAATTTAATTTTTATGGTATGTATTTCTTGTTTGTTTTATAATTAAAAATGTATTACTTCTATAATTAGGGAAAAAAAAACAAGAAGTATGGAAAAGTCAGGACGCTGAGCTACTAAACTAGACTCAACAGGGCACCTTGGAAATAGGGCTTGGTGTTCTCTACAATTTTAAACCACAATAATTCTCACCACAGACATCTAAAGTTTGTAATAACAAATTTTCTTATTCAGAGCTCAGTTCTGTATGTAAGCAACAACAGGTAAACTGAAGTATCAATCAAGAGGGCTGATTTTTCTTCTGCCCTTTAATAAGACCTAAGTCAGACTTCTGGGTTAACTTCAGGATTCAATTTTATAGGAAGATCGGTGATCTAAGAGGAAAAAACATATACCGGATAAATGTGAATAGCAGTTAATAAAACCGAAATATTTATAATTCATCAGGGCTCAAAAAGGTAAATTTTTCATGATGACTGCTTTAATTAATTTATAATTTTAAATTTAATACCTGTGTTGAGTTTAGAAGGCCAAAGCAGCAAATCTTAGCAGCTTGAAACAGTTACCTTTTGAACTAGAAAGAGGACTGCCTTGCTGTCTCCTCTTGGCGTCACTGAGTATGTCGATGACCAGTGTGGCAAACTCATGGGCATTAAACCGAGCAAGTTTCTGTCTGCCCTGAGAGTGAGAAAATAAGTGGAAATATTCCCAAATGTGAAAATGTATGCATGGATATTCACATAAAACCAATCACATTGTTGTCAGACTTGAGCAAGACTCCCAAGCAAAGACTTCCGAGCATGATCAGAATACCACTGCAGTCTAGGGTAGGCACCCATCAACATTTTCCTTGCAAACAGGGTAGAGCCATCTACATAAGAGAACTAGATTAACACCTTGCACATTTATTTTTGTGAACAAAACCAAAATGTTTCTACCTGATGCTTTGTTTTTTTCCATTATCAATTCAATTTTGAAGTAGACCCAGTAATGAAATACTGATTTGGAAGAAAATTTTAAAATTTCAAGATAAAGTTATAGCCTAGATGCTGGGACTCCATCACTATATACAGCCGTTAATCAATAAAAATTAAAAGGCCTTCCCCATTTACTCAACCATTCTCCTCCTGACAGAGGTTTAGGCTGTTTTTAATGCTTTATTATTTTATACAGTGCTTTGATGAAAATCACTGTGCATAAACCTTTGTTATTTTTATTTTACTAGCATATATTCCCAAATAAGGATTACCTGTGGGAAAGGATGGACTTAATTTTGAGGCTTTTAAAATCAGTTAACAAATCACTTTTCTCAAGTCTGTAGCAATGTAAACTCTTATCTATAGCATAAGAAAGCCCATTTTGCTATATCCTTACCAGCCTGGAGTATTTGATTGATGAAATTTTAATGAATGCCTTTAGGCTACTTTCTTGGATTACTAGTAAGGTTAAGCATTTCTTCACATTTGTAAGCCATTTTATATTTCTTCTGTGAATTATCTTATATTCTTTTCCAGTCTTTGATTTACATTTATTGCTTTTCTTATCAATTTCTTGAGTTTTGTGTGTTTGTGCGTGTAGAGGACATTAATGCTTTAATCAATCAAAAAATTTAAAATACCTGTCCTGGGAAAATTAAATACCGTATCAGCCATTCCCAAAATAACACCACTGGTTACTTCTCAGACTCGGCCACTTGCCTGGTTCCGTGTTGAAGAGTACTCAGGATTGACCGGAAGGAAGGGGACGACAGTTGTCTCGGTTACCAGGGTGCTGTGGTTTTGCGTGGCAAGCCAGACTAGCCAGAGGAAAGAGCCAGAGATAGAATCTCATCACCACGGGTGTGCCACTGCTTCTAGGGAGACTCGGGGAAGCACACTCCAAAACCAACATACACAAAAGTAAACGTCGACAACATGCATCACCAGGACAGTAGAAATACTGCCCATCAACAACAGAAGCTTCTAAGAGAAAGCCACACGTTCAGTCACCTGCATCGGTCTCTCGCCTGTCAACTTCATCGTACACATCCATGGCAAGTTCTTCAAACAAATGATTACTTAGCTGCAAGTAAAAAAAAAAAAAAAAAATCAGGAACACAAGGGACAAGGATTAACGCTAGGAAAATGAGTGGGCACTGTGACTTATTCACCATTTAATCTCCAATGTCTTATCCAAAGCCAGTGCTTAGTAAATACCCACTGTTAAACAGACAATAACATTTCCAGAATAGTACAGATCCTCTAGAAATATCTGCCTCCCACAGCAGCCTCACTCCTTTGTGACAGGCAGACAGGGGTATGCTATAAAGGAGGGCAGAGTCATCGGAAATGCAGGGTCCAGTTCTCCGTGTGACATTACCCTTTAAAGCCCCCTCTGTTGCTCTTGAGCATTTGTCAGTGCCCCCACATACAAAGGATCCTAAACCCTTGGTGGGATAGAGACTGGGATATCTCCCAGTCTTTAGTAAGTCTCTTTGCTATATTCTTCAGAAAGCAGGCCTCCAATCTCGGAAAGAACTCCGCACCCCCCACAAAGGACAGCCTGTCTCATCAGCGCACCATGCAGTGTCAGCCAACAAAACAGTCTCCACACCCAATGGCAGCCACTGGGATGGGGAGGACAGTTAGGGTCTTCTTCAATCCAGGTGAGGCTAAGCCTCCACCAGGATGGCTCCAGCTCTCTGCACTTTTTTCCTCATAAAACATACCCTGATGCTTGAAGCCTATCACTTTTTAGTTGACAATGAATTTGTTTTATTCCCTACTGTGTTCCTTATGTCCACACAGTACCTGGCACTGAGATGGGGCCCAGTAAATATCCAGTCACACACTGCCCAGAAGGTATTTTATGTGGCAATTTAAAAGGCTGGCTACACAGACCTCGTGGGAGCTTGTTAAAATGGGTACATTGTTGGGTGAAAGGAGGAGGATATAAAGTTCTATAATAATGACTGAGCTTCC
The DNA here is from genome assembly GCF_011800145.1 of Mirounga leonina. Lineage (NCBI taxonomy): Eukaryota > Metazoa > Chordata > Mammalia > Carnivora > Phocidae > Mirounga > Mirounga leonina. The sequence continues at coordinate 16,799,905 of NW_023270436.1, read as the reverse complement.
ATTCAAAAAAATGATATGCATATAAAATAAAGATTAGAAGAAATGTATCAAAATATTGAGTCTGAGTCCATTAAGAATATAGTGAATGAGTATGATTCCTCTTGTCCATTTTCTACATTTTCTCTAGTGTGGTTAATTTATATTTATAATTGAAAATAAACTCTGAGAGCCTTTTGTTGGATAAAGTGATGAGGGATTGGGAACTTGAACTTGCGTTGTAAATATCCAGTCTCTTTCCAATAAGGGGCTACAAGCTAAGGTTATCATTATTCAGTAACTACAACAGCAACACCGACTGAGGGCTTACATCCCAAGCACTGTGCTACTTTCATCACATTAATACTCACAAAACCTCAACGAAGACAGGATAACTACTCTTATCTCACTCTACAGACAAGGAGATTGAAGCACAGAAGTTAGGAGCTTGCCTAAAGTCACAAAGCCAGCAAGTGATGGACCCGAGATCCAAGGTTAAGTCTCTCTAAATGTTAACACTTACTAATTTAAGGAATATATTAGTCTTATATTTCTCTCAGCTTCTCATCAGGGAGGGACAGAGGGAGATATCATAGGATGAACACTGACGTGGCACTGGTCCAGCTGTCCCCTGTGAGGAGACCACGGGGTGGGGTCAACAAGTAATAACAGCAGCCCATCCTCACTGAGCCGCTGATGGATCATTAGCCCCCTTTCCAGGAGAGGACACCAAGGCACAGAGAGGCTAAGGAGCTTGTCAGAGATGAGCTCTGTACCTAATCAGTCTGACCCAGAGTCCGAGTGCTTGAGAGCTGTACTCAGCTCGGTTCCACATATTTATCTAGTGCCTGCCACATGCTAGAGATAGGACAGACCTAACCCCAACTTTCATGCAGCTTTCGGCCTAGCAAATGTAGGTCAGTCAAAGGGAGCTTGAGTATTACCAATAATGTTTGAATTATTTAAAATAAAAATTGGCTTATATACTCTAATTAAAAGGAAATCACAGACTATTTAGTGCGATCTGATTCCAAAGCTTGTCATCTTAATTATCCTACCATATGACCTCCTTAATTTAAGAAAGGTGATAAAACACACAGACACACAAAACCACAGATACAGAACACAGAGACACCAAATTGCATAAAATACATTTATTTCATATCACAGTTAAATACTAGTAACGATAAATTCATTTTACGTAATATTTAGTACTTAATATTATATGAAGTGCTAGTAAAGTGCTAGTAAAGGGGAGAGGCAATTTCAGAGTCAGGCTTGGGTAAACTCTCACCTACACTGTCAAGGTGGTCAGATTTCACCTACTTGAATGACAAAAGGGCTGGAAGCTGGGAAAGCAGAACACTGCAGAAAGAGAAGATTCCCAGAGAGGACCTGAAGGTGGCCTCAAGAGAGTGTTAACCCAAAATGAAATAGTTAAAAAACATTTGCGCACGTGCACACGCACACACACTTGCAGGAGGAACCGGATGGAAAGCAGAGCAAAAACTGAACGGTGAGCACTGGATGACACCCTTCAAGGTCACAACAAGAAGTTAAGAATCTTGGTTCTGATCCAGAGAGCTATGAGAACAGCCTGAGGCAGGCAATCTGGTGGTTGAAGCGCTGGGGAAGCACCCCGGTGAGGCCTCATCCATGGGGACCAAACTAAGAGGAAGTGTGCCCAGAGAAGCTGCTCTGTCGGGGCCCTGATGGGGGCTGAGATGGGCAGGTTGGGAAGAGGGGCCAAAGGGAGGCGGGGCCCTGCAGAACTGGGCGAGCTCTGAGCTCGCACCCGGGGCAGGACCACAAGCCCTTGATAGCAAACACTTAAAAAGCTCTGACGGACAACATGGGCTATGCAAAACAGTGATGGTGGTGGCCCAATCCCAAATGGCAGCACATAGATCTGCGCCACTCACTACTCCAACATCAGCTCGTGTCTTTCCCTAGGAGGCTACCGGAAGGCATCCCTAAAAGTGCATCCCATTCTTTTACATTGAGAGAAACTAGGGAACTCCCAGGAGAAGAAACAACTCCCTCACGTCAAAGGCACAGTCTTCGCTTTCAGAATGACAGAGAAAAACGCCATCACCTGAGGCAGAGCCGATAAACTGGATCTACTAAACTCAGAAATAGTATTTTCCGGGGGTGCCTGGGTGGCTCAGCTGGTTAAGCGACTGCCTCCGGCTCAGGTCATGATCCTGGAGTCCTGGGATCGAGTCCCACGTCGGGCTCCCTGCTCAGCAGGGAGTCTGCTTCTCCCTCTGACCCTCCCCCCTCTCATGTGCTCTCTCTTTCTCTCTCTCATTCTCTCTCTTTCAAATAAATAAATAAAATCTTTAAAAAAAAAAATACTACTTTCCGTCTTCTTCTCTATGTACTCAACGCTCTGCTTTGGATTTTATAACATCCCAGAGTATGAAACTAAGTCATCTGATGCAGCAGGTAATGGGCTGAGGACAGGTATTAGCAGGATGCATGGTTTCCCACACTGAACTTCACTAGGAAACAGAGATACTCACGGACTGAAGTTTCTTCTTAGCAGCTTTTGCCAATTCAGACAAATCCAGACTGCTAAGAAAATGTACAAAACCAATAAGCAAATAAATAAAAACCATTTTTATGAGCTCTGTAGAACATTAAGATAGCCAAAGCATCAAGACATTAATTAACAGTTCAGGGACATGGTCAGAAACAAAAATTCTATAGCCCATTAGAGTTAGCGAGAAAACTTTGAACATAAGAACTTGTAGCTTTTAGAAACATCATAGTCATGTAACATTGTACAGAGAAAAATAATCACTGAATAACTAAAAGACAAAAACTATTGACAGTTCATCCCCGGCCCTTTATGTGAGAAGTCACAATTCGTGAAGTATTAAAAAAAAGCATGACAGAAGGAAATATGAAAAGGGCAGAACGTGAAAAACCAGAATAGCAAGATTACATCTGGAATAGCAGCTAATGGTTTCATAAACTCTTGACAGTATCTGTGCAAAGGTAATTGGATAAATAAGGATTTAAAGTTCATCCCTGCAACTGTGAACTCAGTTAACCTCAAAGACCAGGGGTCGGCAGATTATAGCCCATTTCTTTGTTCAGCCCATGAGCTATGCCTGGTTTTTATATTTTTAAGTGGTTTGGGGGAAAAAACCCCAAAGCAAAAGAAAAATATTTCATAACATAGGAAGAATTATATGACATTCACATTTCAGTGCCCAGAAATGGAATTTTCTTGCAACTGATATGCCCTTCATTTACATAATGTCCACGGATGTTTTCATCTACAACTGGCAGAGTTGAGTAGTTGTGACAGAGGCTGTATGGCCCACAAAACCTAAAATACTTACTATCTAGCCCTTAAAAATTCTGCCAATCCCTGTTACAAAGAATATCCTCTCTTACAGTACAGAAATATTCTGTGATATAACCTATAGACACATTATACTGTCACAACTGGCTAAAACCGTGACAATATCACTAACTCCAATGTTACTCATAAATTTGTTACTTGTACTCTTTTAAACTTAAGTTTTACATGGTGGTTTACTTACAGCCGTCTTATTTCCAAATTGTATAGCCATAAAAGAGAAAAATGTATGGGCTCTGTTAAATACAAAGTATAATACACTTAAAACACTATACAACCAAGGAAATAATCGTGACAGATAAAATTGATTGGTATTTCAATGGCCTTACCTGTCTGCCATTTGAGGTATTATAAAGTGCTGTCCATTTTTGTGATCTGAAACAGAAATCAAGCCAAAGTTTTGTTTATATAAATATTGGTAAGATCGATAAAGGAACACCACCATAATTTTCTCAATTTACGTTTTGCAATTAGTAGTTTCCCATAATTACGGATTATTTGGGGGGGGGGTGACAGAAGTTGCCAAATTGGCTACAAACTCCTAAGACCTGGCTAGTAGCAAGAATCATATTCCCATTTTTCTTCTGGTACAAAGATCCAGACATCATTAAGCAAAAAGGCTGTGCTCTAACCCTACATTTCCATTCATTCCCAGTATAACTAATGATCTTCAGTCATGGACAAAACTTTTAGGGAGCTAAATTAGCTCAGAGCAGGCTTTTGTCAGCTCTCCATGTGGGATGGGGGAGCACCCTTGGGCTTTGGTGGCTCACCTGCAAATTAATCAATTAGCATAAAACCATCAGGGCTGGGGCAGGTGGTCTTGGCAGATCTGGGTGGGGTTGCCTTCTCCTACAATGCTTACTGACCCAGTCCCAACCTAGCTTCTTGGAGGTTGTTGATCACATGCCACATAATGAAGGCATTATAAACATTCACATATAGGTTTTTGTATAACCATCAGTCTTTATTTCTCTTGGATAAACACCCAGGAATGGGACTGCCCGGTCATGTAGGTATTAGGTAAATGTATATGTAACTTGGTAAGAAACTGCTAGACTTTTTGGCAGAGTAGCTCTATCATTTTGTTTTTCAGCCAGCAATGTAAGAGTTACAGTTGCTTCACACCTTCCCATTCATGTTGTCAGTTTCTTTGGCAGGTTTTTAAATTTTAGTCATTTTAATAGGTGTGTAGCAGTGTCTTTGTGCTTTTGTTTCTCTAATGGCCAATGATGCTGAGCATCTCACTTCATGTGCTTATCTGGCATCTGGATATGGTCTCCGCCCAGTTTGTATTGGGTTGTTTTCTTACTGCTGAGTTTTACATATTTAGGTATAATATTCTGGACCCAAGTCCTTTGTTGGACATGTGATTTCCTAATATTTTCTCCCAGTCTGTGGCTTGTCTTTTCACTCTCTTAATTGTAGCTTTTGCAGAGCAAAAGCTTTCAATTTTGATGAAGTCCAATTTACCAGTATTTTCTTTTACGGATTGTGCTTTTGGTGTTACATCTAAACATTTTACCTAAACCAAGATCACAAAGATCTTCTTCTGTTTTCTTTAGAAGTTTTATACTTTTAGGTTTTACATTTAGATCTATGATCCATTTTGAGTTAGTTTTTATACCAGGTGGGAGGTACTGAAGTTTGTATTTCTGCACAGGGATGTCCAGTTGTTTGAACACCAAATACTTAAAAGACTTTCTTCCTCCACTGAATTGCTTTTGCAACTCTCAAAAAATCAACTAAACATATTTGTGTGGGTCTATTTCTGGATTCTTTCTACTGTTTCATTGACTTGTATGTCTGTCTCTTCTCCATAACCATGGTCTTGAGTTCAGCAGAGCTTTACAGCAAGAGTTAAAATTGGGTGGTGTGATTCTGCGCACATTCTTCTTTTGCAAAACAGTCCCATTCTAGGTCCTCTGCTTTTCCATGTAAATTAAAGAATCAGCACATCTATGTCCACAAGAAAATCCTTGAATTAATTTTACAAGTCAATTTGTGGAGAATCGACTCTATTGAGTATTCCAACCCATAAACACAGTTCTCTTCCACTGATTCAGGTCTTCCTTGATTTCTTTCAGCAGCATTTTGTAGTTTTCAGCATGCCGATCCCATGAATATTTTGTCAGATTTATACCTAAGCATCTAATTTGGAGCTATTACAAATGGTATTGTTTTTCTAGCTTGTTTCCAATTGTCCATTGCTAATCTATGGAAATATGATTTATTTTTTATTGTTTCCCTTATATCGTGCAACCTTGCTAAACTCAGTTATTAGTTCTAAGAACGTTATTGTAGATTCCTTGGGGTTTTCTACATTGAAACCATCTTATTTATGATTAGTTGTATCTCTTGCATTTCAATCTGTATGCCTTTTATTCTTCTTCCCTTATGGCACTGGTTAGGATTTCCAGTGCAATGCTGAACAGGAATGGTAGGAGTGGACATCCTGGCCTTGTTCCTGATATTCAAGCAAAAGCATTCAATGCTTCATCATTAAGGATGATGTTAGCTGTGGGTTTCTACAGATACTCTTTATCAGGTTAAGGAAGTCCCTTCTATTCCAAGTTTGCTAAGTTTTTTCTTATCATGAAGGAATGAATGCTGAATTTTATTAAATGCTTTTTCTGTATCAACTGGTAAGACTGATGGTTTTCTTTTTCTAGTCTGTTAATATGATGAATCACATTGATTTTCACATATTTAGTTTTAGCATCTGGAAACCCTACTTGATTATGATATATATATCATATATATGGATTCAATCTGTTAACATTTTGTTGAGGATTTTGGTGTCTATGTTCACAAGGGCTATTTTTTTGTGCTATCTTTGCTGGGTTTGGTATCAGGGTAATGGTGGCCTCACAAAATGACTTCAGAAATGTTCCCTACCTTTTTATTTTCTAAATACCATATAGAATTGATGTTATCTCTTCTTCAAATGTTTGGTAGAATAGTCTCATTTTATGTGCAAAACTTGAAATGCGAATTCCTAACACTAAGAACCATATTTGCAGGGGGCGCTTGGATGGCTCAGTCGTTAAGCATCTGCCTTTGGCTCAGGTTGTGATGCCAGGGTCCTGGGATCGAGCCCCACATCGGGCTCCCTGCTCCACGGGAAGCCTGCTTCTCTCTCTCCCACTCCCCCTGCGTGTTCCCTCCCTCACTGTCTCTCTGTCAAATAAATAAATAAAATCTTAAAAAAAAAAAATCATAACAGCAAAGCTAGCAAATCACATGAGTCATAAAACATATCTGTTGAACTGTTACATGGCAACACCACTTCAACTAGTTCACAGTACTTACCAGTGAAGTCATCTGGGTTGGGTTTTCTTTAATGGAATACTTTGAAGTACAAATTCAAATCCTTTAAAATGTAATATTATGTATTTACATTATCTCTTTCTTCTTGGGTAGGTGGTTGGTAGTTTGTGGCTTTCAAGAAATTGGTTCATTTTATCTAAGTTGTTTAATTTGTGTGCACAGTTATTTATAATACGGCTAGACATTTCTCAATTTCATTGATTTTTTTTTCAAAGAATCAGCTTTTGGTTTCATTGATTTCTCTCTGTTTTCCTTTTTCAATTTCATTGATTTCTGGTCTTATCTTTATTATTTCCTACCTTCTGCTTGCTTGGGTTTATTTTACTCATCTTTTTGGATGAGTAAGCAGTAAGAAACTCATAGTTTCTTAAGGCGAAAGCTTAGGTTGAGGATTTGAGACCTTTCTTGTTCTTTTTAAGGTTTTTATTTATTCATTCGACAGAGAGAGAGAACAAGCACAAGCAGGGGGAGCGGCACACAGAGGGAGAAGCAGGCTAACTGCTGAGCAAGGAGCCCGAGGTGGGACTTGATCCCAGGACGCTGGGATCATGACCTGAGCTTAAGGCAGACGCCTAACCAACTGAGCCACCCAAGCATCCCGACATTTCTTGTGTTCTAATGTAAGAATTTAATACTCTAAAATTTCCTCTAAGCATTGCTTTAGCTGCATCCCATATTAATTTCCCTTGAGATTTCCTCTTAGACCCATGGATTATTTAGAACTGTGTTGTTAGGGGCGCCTGAGTGGCTCAGTCGTTAAGCGTCTGCCTTCGGCTCAGGTCATGATCCCAGGGTCCTGGGATCGAGCCCCGCATCAGGATCCCTGCTCAGCGGGAAGCCTGCTTCTCTCTCTCCCACTCCCCCTGCTTGTGTTCCCTCTCTTGCTGTGTCTCTCTCTGTCAAATAAATAAATAAAATCTTAAAAAAAAAAAAGAACTGTGTTGTTAATTTCCAGGCATTTGAGTATTTTCCAGTTATAGTTTTATTATTTTTTACTAACTTAATTCCATTATGGTCAGAGAATATACTCTGTAAGATTTTAGGTTTTATTTCTTTTAGATTGGCTAAGCTTTGTTTTATAACCCAGGATATGGTCTATCTTGGTGAATGTTCAACATATACTTGAAAGGAATGTGTATTCCAATAATGTTGGGTAGAGCACAGTATAAATGTCAACTAGATGCAGCTGGTTGATGGTTTGGTTCCAGTCTGCTATCCTTGCTGATTTTCCTCTTTTAAATTTTATTTTATTTCTTTTAAGAAGTCTCCACGCCCAATGTGGAGCTTGAACTCACGACCCCGAGATCAAGAGTCACATGCTCTATCAACTGTACCAGCCAAGTGTCCCATATATCCTTGCTGATTTTCTATCTACCAGTTCCATCTATTACTAAATGAAGACTGCTGAATATACAAGAATTGTGGATTTGACCTTTTCTCCTTTTAGTTCTATCAGAATTTGCTTCATGTAGTTTGAAACCCTGTTGCTAGGTGTGTACACATTTAGAATTGTTACGTCTTGGAAAATTGACTCTTTCATCACCAAGTTATGTCCCTCTCTATCCCCGCTAATTTTCTTTGCCCTCAATGTCTACTTTGATATTAACATAACCATTTTAGATTTCTTTTACTGTGTTTGCAGGATATATCTTTTTATACCTTTCTGCTTTTAACTTACCTCTATCGTTATATTTAAAGTGGGTTCTTGTAGACAGCATATATTTATTACGGCTCATTTTTTTGTCTTAAATCCGTTCTGACAATTTCTGCTTTTTATTTCGTATATTTAAGATCATTAATATAACATTTAATGTAATTATTAATATGTTTGGATTTAAGTATGATTTTATTTAGTTTCTGTTTGGGCCTCGGGTTTTTGTTCCTCTTTCTCTCCTTTTCTCTTTTTTTGGAATGTTTTGAAGTATCTTTTGTTATTTGAGTAATTTTTAACATCTCATTTTATCTCTAGAGGTTTTGACTACCTATCATTGTATAGTCTGTTTTTAAGGGTTGTACTATGCATTATAGTATACACAATCTTTTAGTCTACTTAGAATATTTCACCATCTTAAGAAGAATATAAAATCCTTACCTCCACATTTCTTTTACCTGCTCCCCTTTTATGTCATCCTTACCAAATACATCACACTGACATATGCTGAAAACCCCACCAGACAAGCATTAAACTGTCTCATATCTCAAAGAACTTAGGAGGAAAACTGTCTATTATATCTATCCAGATTATTTATCATTTCAGTTGCTCTTATTTCACTCAAGTTCCAGATTCCCTCTGGTATCACTTCTCTTCTACCCAAAGAACTTTCTTTCACATTTCTGTTAGAACAACTAGCTCTCTTCAACTTAAAATGTCTTTATTTTGCCTTCATTCCTGAAGTCTATTTTCACTGGAAGAGGAATTCTGAACTGATAGTTCTTTTCTTTCAGGACTTTAAAAAAATTGTTCTATTTCCTTTTCAACTCCACTGTTTCCAATTAAAATCCACAGTCATTCAAACAACTGTCTTTTCATATATTGTCATTTTTTTCCTTGGCTGCTTTCAAATGTTTTGTCTTTGGTTTTCAGCACTTTGATTTTCATGTGTCTGAGTAAGGATTTCATGGAGTTTATCCTATTTGGGATTCTCTGAGCTTCTTAAATCTGAAGTCTATGTCTTTTGCCAAATTTAGAGTTTTGAACCCATGTTTCTTCAAATATTTTTTCCGCACCAAGCTTTCTGATCTCTTTCTGGGAGTCTGAGGATACAAACATGACCTTCTGATATTGTCCCATAGGCCCCTGGGCTCTGTGTTCAGTTTCTTTTTCCTCTTACTCTTCCTTCTCTCTGTTGCTCAAACTGGGTAATTTCTAGTGATTTATTTAAATTCATTGACTCTTTTCTTTGTCATCTCCAATCTGCTATTAAGCCCACCCAGTGAGTTTTAAAATTTTAGTTATTGTATTTTTCAGTTCAGCATTTCTATCTGGGTCTGTTTCTCTGCTGAGACCTTCTATATTTCTATTTGCTTCAAGAACGTTCACACTTCTCAAAGCATGATGTTACTATCTGTTTTAGTCTTTGTCTGATAATTCCAACATCTGTGTCATCTGGGGTTGGCATTTGTTGACTACCTGTTCCCCTGCAAGTCTTTGGGATTTTCCTTGTTCTTCCTCCATCAAGTAATTATAGTTGATATCCGAGACATTCTGAGTATTATGTTGTGAGATGCTGAGTCTTCTTTAAATTCTGTGGAGAATGTTAATATTTTTCTTTTAGCAGGCACCTGACCAGGTTAGGCTCTGCCTCCTGGGCCAAGTGGTGAGAGAATAGATAAATAAAAGCAATCAGGATTCTCCTCACGCTTTTAGTCAGAGATTTAGGCAGCTCTGCGGCCGCTGCTGCAGCCACACGATTGCCTAGGGGCTAGGGTGGGGGAAAAGGAAGAGGAGGAAAAAAAAACCTCAGGGGAATCCCCCAATTCTCTGTCTGTAGGATCCCATTTACTGTTCCGTAGACCAGACAGAGAAGGCTTCTTTGCACCTGCTATATAGTTCCAGATTTCAGGCTATCACAAAAGCCGTATCAGAAGTAAAATAAACAGGACACTCACCACCAGCTTGATGGTACTTTGAGTTCCCTAATCCACCAGGCAGAGTCCTTAGATAGCTACTCCATGCTTTTGGTCCAGGGTTTTTCATTTTATTTAGCAGGAAACAAAGGGTGGGGTGTCCTTACCCCACCTCACAGGGAACTGGAATCACACCAGAGGCTCTTAACTCCATCATACAACCGGGTTAGGGAACCACTGTACAGGTGTATGTGGATATTCTCATTAGGGATTGGTAAACCTTCTGCAAAGGGCCAGACAGTAAATATTCTTTGCTTTGTAGCCATATAGTCTTTGTTGCAACTACTCAACCTACTCTTTCCTTCCCTTCTCTCTCTCTCTCTTTCTGTAATCTCTGCACCCAATGTGGGGCTCAAACTCATGACCCCAAGATTAAGAGCCACATGCACTACCGGCTAAATTAGCCAGTTCTGCTCTAGTAGTATGAAAACAGCCAAACAATATGTAAACGAATGGGCATGGCTATCTTGCAACAAAACTTTAAACAAACAGGTGACAAGCTAGATTTGGCCCACAGACCATGGTTTGCTGACCCCAGTTCTACTTCATAAATAAACCTGGCTAATGGCAAAATTCATTTTTGGACTCTTTTCCATTCCTGAGATAGCAGAATTCTTCAAATAACTACGTAAGTTATTGCTCTGCTCTTCTACTCCTAGTCCCATTATGCACAAGAACTATGGTGCATATTCAATTTTAGTTCAGTTATGCTCTTTGATTCCTGAAATAGCTACTCCTCTGGAGCTAAAGTCTTAAAAACTAAAATTCAAGGAGTTTTGACTGACCTTATACCTTTCACATATAACTGAAAATGCTACAGTTATCTCAAATAAAAATCCTTATTTGCAATTTTCTTAAGGATATGTTAAAGGAGAGATCTTGGGTAACTGTGTTCCAACTTGTTTTTTGAGAGGCTGACTGAAGGTGCAGAGAGACTGCTGTCCTTTCACTTACCTGGTTTCCTGCCACAGAGATAGAAGGCTAGTCTGTCAGTCAGCTCATACTGTATTTCTACAAGGCGTTCTGCCAGCTCATGGTGCCCTCCTTGCCTACCAAGAGAAAACAAAGTACCATTTATATTCCTCCCCAGTCACTGGCTCTAGAATAAAAAAGTACAGAGATGGCTTCCAAGACACCTGAGCAATTTACCAAAGGTGACTTCTTAGAATAATCAACCTTTTGTGTGAGGTAAACTGTCAAGGTCTTCTTTGATTCCCACCTTTATAAACTGTTTTCACAATCTGAACTACCCCCTTCCTTTATTAATTTACAGAACAGAATACTTAATAAGGAAATGAAGGATTATGGGAGAGATAAAGAGTAACTTCATCTAATGAGGTAGAAAATAAAATTAATAAATGGTCTAGAGTGGAGGTTCTCAAAAATTAACTAAAGTGCTTTAAAAAACACGTAGATATCCAGGCCCCAACCTTGGGAATTCTGAATCAGTAAGAATGGGATGAGTGTGAACGTCAATATTTTGAAGAAGGTCTTTCCCCTAGAGGCTCCTGATGCAGCCAGTATGATTCTGGATGAGAGTTTAGTAACCACTTCGAGGTTTGTAATTCAGGGAGAGACAGACCAACAGAATGCACAGCTCATACCTGTAGCTACTTTCACCTCCTTAAACTTCAATTTACGTAACAGAAAACATGAGGTTTGCCTTTCCTCATTAATGAAGTAAATACTTAAGCTGCTTGAAATCTTTTTAGTAACCAGGGACATAAATAAATTATCACATTGAGACACTATAATATACGCAAGGTACACATGAGGAAACTCCAAGGTAAGTGATAATAAGTACCACGTACTGAGGGCTCTCTTCCCCTTAAAAGCTGAAGTCTAGTTTCTGCCACTTTCTCTTCCCACCATTTAAGACACTACAAGATATTCCACCGACCTACCACACATTTGATTTCTGAGATATGTATCTCAGAACAGCTGTGAAATCAGGAAGTATGCTACAATTGATGGTACATCATCATTTAATCGGCCAAGTTGTTCTCATGTGAGATAACTGATGACCTGTACTGTCAGTGGAGTCTCAGATCCAGGAAATACTATATTCCTCAATACCTCAAGATCTTATTATTCCCAGACACACTCTGCTCTATCCAGTAAAGTCCTCTGCTGTGCTGAATATGCCCTGTCCATCTCTCCCTCCTGCACTTAAATCATGCCTTTCTTTTTCACTTAGAATGCCTTAGCTCCTCCTTCACATACCCAAATCCAACCCATTTTTCAAAGATCAACTAAAGAAGTTTCTGACTGACTTAGGCCACAAAGAAGAAACCTTACAAATGCCTTTTAAGACCAGTTATCCTTTTTGGCAATGAATTCCACATTATCTTGCCTCATTTAACTCTTTCATGCATGTATGAATCATCTCCTCCATAAGAGAAGAAATTCTGGGACGGCACAGTTTTGGCATTTCACCCATTTTATCCGCTGCAGAATAGAGTGCTTTGCAGTTGATAAAAAGTTAATCTGGAAAAAGAAGGAAAGATGAACCATCCTCTATCGTTTAAATGATATTCAAGACTAACTTATGGATTTTTTTTATTTTTCCAGCATTTCACAGTTTTTAAACCAAGAAGAAACTTAAAAGAATTTTACAGCATGCACTCAAACGTCTGCTGCCTAAAACCTACAATTAACATTTTACTATTACTTGTTTGATTGCCTACCTATCTGTACAGATCTGTTTTTAAGTTCAAGCAATGACTAAACATATTAAGAAACTGAGGAGTGGGTTTTGCAATTCTTGATACTTGCTTTGGACTCTGCCTATGGCTCAAATGCCATTGCTTTAGAAGTCATGTGAAAGACTGGAAGCTAAGCACACTCGTTAATGGTTCTACCTCCTCTGACTTTGCCAGGCTCTGAGCTCATATGTATTTGAAATGTCTTCATCTGCAAAATGATAGGATGGTAAATCCTTAACTTAAAGGGATTAAATGTTAATACACAATATAGCCACCTAACAATGAATCATACCCAGCATAAATAATCCCTAACCAAGGCAGTGACAAGGATCTAGGTCTCTCACCTCGCATAATCCACAGGAGTTTTTCCACTAGAATCCTGTGTGCCTGGGTCTGCTCCATATACTGCCAGTAATTCCGCCTGTAAAATCTGCCCTGCTTTGGAGGCAACGTGGAGTGGGGTGTTTCCTTTTTCCTGAGAAATATTAATAAAAGTAGACAAAAAAGCAAATTAAATAAAACTAAAGGCTACACAAACACAACCCACTTAGTTTCAATTTAATATCTGAATCAATTCATGCTTTCCTCACAGGGTGAAAGAAGTTGGCCTGTGCTCCTAAAGATAATAGCCTCAAACAGGTTTCAAGATTCCCCGTTCTCACGCTTGAGTGGAGTTGCTGAAAAACACAAACCAAAAAAATATCTGTTAAAAGAGTAAAGAATGGTATACCAGAGCTGCTGGCAGGTCATTTTAGTATACGTTATATTAGTAACAATCAATATTCATTTAGCTCAGTAAGGTGGAAGCAGCACTCTCTCCCTCACTGGTCACAACTACCCCTGGGCTCTAAGGTGGGGCCAGGTCTACTTTACCGATAAGGAAACAAGGGCTGGGAAGGCCGATCCACCCAGATGCATGATTTGTCTAAGTGGCACAACCAGACCTGAAGTGAGAGGCGGTATGAGAAGGTCGGTGAACGGACTCTGAAGTCTCAAAGACCTGAAGTTCAAACCATACACCCTTCAAGTTGTGTGACCTTGTGGAAGTTCTTTAAGCAATCTGAACCTTAGTCTTCTCAGCTCTAAAATGGTGATAACAATGCCACCTATTCACAGGGTTGCTGTAGGGAGTCGATGATAGAACAAAGTGCTTAGCATGGAGCCTGGTACACAGGAAATGCTCAAAGAATACAGCTGCTGTTATTATAATCATTATTATTTGTTATTATTGAACCTAGGGCTTTAGGGCTGCATATCCCACACTGTGTACTACAGGATTCTGCCTTATAGCATACCCTCTCCACCATTCTTGGCCTTGTATACAATACTTTAACAAAGTCTTACAGGGTGGGAAAAAGGCCTGTGTATATCAAACTCTGTACCACTGCAGAGAAGCTCTTACACATGCAGAAGATGAACTTCTTTTCTTCAAGTCTAACCCAGAATTGTCCAAGATGCAATAACCATTATTGTAAGAATACAGAAATCTACTCCAACATCTATATCCACATCCTATTTTTAAAATTAATGTATTTAATATTTTTAAGTTGTGGTAAAAAACCCATGCCAAGCCTTATTAATTAGCAGAAGTAACAGTTATATATATTCTGTGTAAAGTTTAAAATTCTGATTGTGAGTGCCCATGCTCTGTGTGAACATTTCCTAAGGAGTAGTGCTTTAAAAATAAAGATGCGTATTTTTCCTGGCATCTCTCAAAAACATGCAAAGGCCCACATAAAGAAAACCATCTACTCATTTTACAAGTATAATAAAGAATCCCAAGCACTACAGCTTTGAGTCATCCTGCTTCCTGAAGATCCTACTCAGTATGCAGCCCAGAAACCTAAAGAAGTCCCTCGAACTCCCTAGTCCCTTCTAGAAACAAACTCAAGGATGGTTCCTATTTCAAAGTTAAACAAAAAACTTACAGAAATATAATTTTAAAACCATATCTGAAGAACACAAATCACCTTCTAGATACATACTTATTTTTCCTCTTTGCCCTTTTACCTCCACTAACATGAATGGCTGCCATTTGAACTAAAAGTAAAGATGAAACCAACTGCAAAAAAGGCTGTTATTAATTATTTAGAGTACAGAAAGTTTTTGTTTTTTCTTTTCTTCCTCAAGTTTTTTCAAACAAAACAATATACTGTTTCATCCAGCAATTTTAGGATTTTATTTTTTTTTTTTTTAAAGATTTTATTTATTTATTTGAGAGAGAGAGTGAGAGAGCACGAGAGGGGGGAGGGTCAGAGGGAGAAGCAGATTCCCTGCTGAGCAGGGAGCCCGATGTGGGACTCGATGTGGGACTCGATCCTGGGTCTCCAGGATCATGACCTGAGCCGAAGGCAGTCGCTTAACCAACTGAGCCACCCAGGTGCCCAGTTTTAGGATTTTAAAAAGTGTGACCCACCTTGCTAAGGTCTTTGGCAGTCACGCTGTCATCATCCCTGCAAGGCAAGCGATGGACAAACGCTAACATCTGATACTTGGCTCTGATGAATTCCGCTTTATTAGGACTGGTTCGAGGGAAAAAAAAAAAAAAGAAAAGTTTACTTGCAGTTCAGATGTAACATTCCCCATTCTTTAGGCTGTAAAAAGAAGAGGAAGTGACCCGTATCCCCTACTTGAGAAGAAAATGAACAATAGTGAATAAGTTCCAGCAGGAATTTAAGACCTGAAGTCTCAAAATGTCAATTAGTCATTCTAATGGCCAGGATTGCAGAGTACTTGCTTTTTAGAGCCTCTATTTTCTTTGTACTTTTCTTAACTGACCTAGCAGCCTTGTGAGGAAGCAGCATTACATCCCATCTTACAGGTGAGGCATCAGGCAAACTGGAGCCCAGAACTGAGATTTCTGGTCTGACTGCCTCTTGTCTGAGCACTTAAGCTTAAATCTGATTTCACAAACAGCCTCCAAGCTTTAGTCTCAAACTGGAGAAGCCACTGACTCGTGCTGTGCAACCATGCAAAAGAGATGGTTCTGTGCCCGGCCTTGTTCTGCATTTCTAATAGCGAAGGGCTCAATGCACAACTGGAGTGTAACCACCTCCTGTGCCGCCTTGTGGAGGCTGGTCCAAAGTAGCTGCACTCCTTTTAGTGGGCCCCATGGGTTATGAAGAAATAAAAGTATTTATAAACATTCCACTCACTGTACTTTATCCTGTGGATTAGCTTTACGTCTTCCGCTCATAATAGAGGCAGGGTCCAGCAAAGAATGCTCCCATATAGAGTTAGCACCATTATTATACAAGGTTTCAACCATCTAAAACCAAGCAGTATAAAATCATATTTTAATTTCTTTCCACAAATATTCACTGGAAATTGCAGTGACTGAACTGGGAAAACCAAGCCCTACTGCAAATATCAGCATGATGGGGATCCTACAAATCATTGCTTTCTGATTCTAGAATGAGAAAGATGAACCTTATATGCAGGATTCAGGTCTGACCAGAAGGATGGCTAAGTACCTAAAAGAGTTTGATTAAACTGTTCTTACAGATTATGAAGGAAGAGCACTTCGACACTTTGGGGCAGTGTTTCCCAAGCCTGATCATTCAAATACTATTTTCAAGATTCTTAACAACCCATGTACTGTCTAGACTTTCTAACTAAGATTTTCCTTTAAAGCCACTCGCTTTTTAAAAACTTTTACTAGCAATTACAGCCTGATGTGCTAGTTAAAGTTTTCCTATAAACATTAAAATAATGTAACTATTAAAATAAATATTTGAGTATTACCTACATCTGTCTTGAGTGGTTCATGTGCCATACTTTCGGAATTGTTCTTTTAGGGTCAAGCCTGGCATTTTAAACTACTCATCTCTGGACTTTCTTCAGGCCCTATAATGAAATCTGTAAACAGAGACCTGAGAGCAGTAAACACCCACTTTCACATGTGAAGGAGCTGTTAGAAACTTCTGAGCAAAAGTTATTAATAAACCATACTTCCCAATTTCATTTCAAAGCATGACTCCTGACACAGCCCCATCTGTTTGTTTCCCATTGGTGGAGACACTGTCATATCAGAGACCCAAACCCACTTGTTTTGGCCCGCTGGTTTATATAGGCAAGTTTAAGGGACATGTTGAGCAGCTGCCACAGATCTAGTAAAATATGTACTCAAGACAAGTGAAGGCGAAACACATGCTTAATTCTGACTTCCAAATAGAACTTGAAGAATGCACCCCAAAATAGAAGTACAGGTGACATGACATTCGACCCCAAATAAAACAAAGAGCTCACTTGACACTCAGCAGGGTGTTGGGCACTCAATCGAAACATGTCAACCCAATCTGGTGTCTAATTGGTAACAAGAATTTCAAGAAAACTTAAATCAGATGTTTCTGAGATTTTTGAGGAGGAATCTCAGTCCATGCTTCCATCAAAGCAGGAAACGTAAGGAAAATTTACGGCCATCCCGCCCTGAGTGCGCCCGATCTCGTCTGCTCTCAGAAGCTATCTATGCAGGGTCGGGCCTGGTTAGTACTTGGATGGGAGACTGCAGCTTTCAGAAACATTTATTGTGGTATATGGAAAAGACAGACTGTTTAAGAACAATTTCAGTCCAGAAAGTCAGCAGTGAAACGTTACCAAGAAATTTTAGGAATTATTTTTCTATCTATAATTGAGCTTTTGGGACAAGATTTATTTGTTAGGAGGGGAAAAAATCTTAAATGAGGAATTCAGTTCTTACATACAGCACTAATAGGCACAGCACCTCTGTTCAGGTACGATTCAAACATTTTTGTAAGATTTAAGTATAGTACGAGAAATTTTAGTTGCTAAAACTATGAACCCTAAAAGCTCAAGTTACAAACCATGAGAATTCTTACTCTTTACCTGCAGCAACGTGGGAGGCCACGGTGTGTGTTTAAGATGCCTTACTTGAGAGATGTGGCGCCCTAGGCTCCGATGGACACTGCAGCACTCGTCACATATAAAAGTCCCCCTATTTACTGATGCCCAGGAAGGATCTGGAAAGAAGAATGACATCTCAGTGGCGTGGATACCAGGTGGCTGCTATACTGCCAGATGGCCAAAGATGACTGAGGTTTGGTTTTTCAAAAAAACAAGACATTCCTGTTCTGTTAGAATGCTAGTCAACATACCAAGCTGGTGAGCCTGTCTGATGATACCACCTATCTTGGCTGATTGGGTACCACATTAATGGAGATTAAACACATGAGCTGAAGTCCTAAATAAGCAATTGTCTCCTTTCTGGTCCAGGGCCACAGTCTGTAGCCCTAATGTGATCTACCACCTCAGATGCATGCTCCTTCACTCAACAAAGAGAAGCAAACTGAGAGGGTATGGATGAAACATTTCAAACCAATCTCCACAAACAGTAAGATAACATAGCCGTGTCAGTGAATAATCCACAAAGCATGATCTAAATTAAATGCTGAAGAGACTGCTATCCTAATCTACTGCTGTACCTCTGCATGGCTCTAGGCTTGGCAGAAAGCTGCAAGCAACACAACAACAAAACTGCTTGGCTGTGGTGGCTCAGAGGACACACTGAGGAACCTGGCCTTCTCTGCTAGAAAATGTTTTATGACATCCATTAGTCATTTCAAATAAACTGCTGAGTCCCACCTTGCAACTGATCTGAACGAACAGAAGCTGGAGTAACAGCAGCTTCAAAGAGGCAAAGATGTAAAATAAAAGTGAGTAATATTTGTGGTGCGTGTACAATACTTTTTCCCCACGAAGTCCCATGGAGCTTCAGCAGACATCCTTTGAGACAAGGAATAATTCACACTTGGTAAGCAGTGAGAATAATCCACACTGGGCCAGTAAACTGAACACATACTTAGAAATCCCAGATAAAAACGGACTTTCTACATTTTGTCAGACTCACAATGGGGTGACAATAGGTACCACTCAAGCTGCCTGGTCTAAGAGCTATATTTAGAAATTCTTCAATGTCCACAAAAATCTCTAAAATGCATGTACACCATCTTTACCATTTTTAACAGTTTATTCAAATCCTTTCCAACCATATAATGAAAAGTTATGAGATTTCAATCAGAGACAAATCCTGGGAGTCAAGGGTGTGGTGGTTGAGAGGGTGGCTCTGGAGACAAGCAGTCCAGGGTTGGAACCCCAACTCTGCCACTTCCAGCACAATGATCTCAGGTAAGTTATTTTTTGAGCATCGTCACCATGGATCAAATGGGAATAACAGCATAGCTCAGAGTAGGGGGCATTTATTATAAAGGGTAAAGTTCTTTGCATATAGTAAGTACTCAGTAATGTCAGCTGATGTCACTTTTCTAAATTATTTTCTAAGTACCGTTCGGATATTTTCAAGGGGTCGCTGAAATTCTTGACAACTGGAAAAGGTTTTTGATTGTCAATACTTAAGACACCAACTGTTCCAGGTGAACACTATTACTATAGTGAAAAATCTCAAGTGGAGTTTTCAGGTAGTTGAGCTCAGAGAACCATCTATTTAAAATAAACTAGATTTGGGGTACCTGGGTGGCTCATTTGGTTTAGGGACCGACTCTTGATTTCAGCTCAGGTCATGATCTCAGGGTCGTGAAATCAGGCTCCACACTCAGCACGGGGTTGAGTCCACTTGGGATTCTCTCCCTCCCTCTGCCCCTCCCCGTGCTTGTGTAGGAACATGCACGAGTGCACACTTGCTCTCTCTCAAAATAAAACAAAACCTTTAAAATGAAATAGATTCATTAAAAAAAAAAAGTAAAATATTTGCTAGGATGTGATCATGGTTAAATGTTTGCATGAAATAAAACAGAAACAAAATAATTCAATGAAGTATAATTCTGTACTACTGTGCTATTCTGAAATGCGAAGACTGAAAACATCAAGATCAAAGATCCCTGCAAAGATACATAAGAACACTGCTTTTTGTAGTTTGGTACTCATACTACTACTTAAAAAAAAAAACAAACTTTTGAAGCATAGCTTTGGTTTTCACATATCATTCAGAGGATTCACTGTGTTCCTGGAGAAAATTAAATAGGAGTGAGACACATTAAGCAAGGTTCTGAATTACTTTAACATCATGGATCAGAATCCCATAGAAAAAATATTAGAATGTTCACAACACAGTAAAATCAAAATCGAGCTCATACAAATGACGTTGGGTGAAACCCTTCCAGTTTACCTAAATGTTCTATGCTGGGGCTTCTTACCCAGACTCCAGGAACACCACAAATGGACCTCAGAAATGTCTGTGACCCCATTAAGAAATTATGAGCTCTGTATGAAAAAGTGACTACACGTGCATTTTCTGGGGAGAAGGCCTCAGCAGTCATCAGCACCTTTAAAGGACCCCTACGAGAAAGAGGTAACTCTTTGGGGCTCTGCAGAAAAGGCAGTACAAATTCCTAGCTGCTCAAGTTCACACAACATTTCAAGGTAGCCTAATTATATTCAAAACAGGAAGGAAATGACTCAAGTCTCTGTAGATTAGGCATTTGAGACAACAACAAAAATGATACAATGGAAGAGAGAATGTTCTGAAATATGCACGAAATGCTGCAGAAGGGCAAGACAGTCATTAGTGTGGCAATGGTGAAGCAGTTTTCCTTTGTCCCCTACCACCTAATGAGTGAAGAATACACATTCCAAGAGGAAGTCTGAATCTAGACTCATGTGAATCAAACACATCACAGAAAGTTCAACTGAAAACAAGTAAGAAAATAAGGAAGTGGAACAAATAACATTTGCAGAGAATACGATGGAGTCTGTATAACCCACACTTTCTTGAGGTCCTCTTTTTCAACTCCTCTACCCCCTGCCCCATCGCAAAGGAAACTGGTAATCCCACTTGCACACTACACAGGCCATGAAAGAACCACATAAGGTTATCACAGTACTTATTTAAAATCGGTCTTCATATAACAAGATGAAGTTCAGAACAGTTGCAAAAACACTAGGGTTCAATGATTTAATTATGATGGTTAATTGGACTTTATTGTAACCAAAGTCATCATCTTACCTTTGAACTACTTCAAATTTCAAAGCAGGTTAACCCAAGCACCAAGAAAAGCACAGAGACCTGTCAATTCAGTTTCAATTGCTAAAATGGATCTGAACTCTAAATCTAAAAACTCTAAATCCCTTATGCAAGGGAAGAATGGTTTTGAGCTTTCAACGCACCCATAGGTCTATCCTGCCCGAATGCCCAAATATATCTATTTGCCAGTGATTTTGTTTTGTAGGTTGTAATTAATGTATGATTTAGAACCTCAACTCTAGCTTTAAGAGACCGCAAAGGTTCTGTACTAAACAACGCAACACAAAAAAGAAAAAAACTTAGATGAGATGATCCTAAGAATATCACTGACTCTTCCTTACCACTGAATGTGGTTCTCCCAATTATCTCCATCGGAAAAATGAGGAAATTAAGGCTGGACCAAATGAAATCACCAGCCCAAGATCACCCAGAAACAAAACCTAGTTGAACCCAGGCCGTTCAGATCCCAAAACTCGAGACACGCATTGCCTCCCAAGCGCTGGTTGTGTTTGCAAGACCTCGACCTTCTGGAGATTCTCCCCGGTGGAAGTAGAGTGGGAGCCGGGATTTTAGGAGCATGGAAATCATCTACGGGGGTCCCCTGGAGAGTATCAGTGGACGGAAGCGGCGAGTGCACCCACCCCAGGCAGGGCCCCCTCGCGCGGCGGGGGTCCGCGGGGCTGCGCGGGGAGCTGGGGGAACACCTGCAGCCTCAGGGGGCCGCAGCCGGGAGAACGCTCGCATTTTACTTCTGTAATTGGCCTTCCTGTGCATTGCCCAAGCCCCTTCCTGTTGGGGAAGCAGCGCCGACCCCGCAGCCTCCCCGCCCGGCCTGGGACGGAGAGGAGGAGAGGGGAGGAGAGGGGATGAGAGGGGAGAGAGGGGAGGGAGGGGCGGGAGGGCGGCGGTCCCCTAGCCCGCCCGGCTGTGACAGGCCCGGGACGGGTCCCGCCCCAAGGGCACCCCGGGTCCTCCTCCTCGCGACCCCAGGTGTGGGGTTCGGACGCCGGGACCCGCCCGACTCGAGGGGGCGGCCCCGGGGCAGGGGTCCCTTCGAGCAGAGCTGAGGGAAGCGGGCCCGGCCGGTGCGACTCACCCGGCCCGCTGCAGTCAGCGCACACCTCGCTGCTCCGAAGCCGCTTCGACATGGCTCCCGCCTCCCACCTGCCAGGAATCAGGGTCCCCGGGACAGTGAAGGCGGCGGCGGCGGCGCTTCCGCTCTAACGGGTCCCAGCGGCGGCGCTGGCGGCGGCGCCTCTCCCCTCAGCGCCTCGCAGCCGCGGCGCAGCACGCACGCGCGGGGAGGTGCCCTTCGCCGTCGGACAGATCATGTGACCGGAAAGGGCACGCTGCCTTGCCGCCATCTTGAGTGAGGGCAGATATGTGCCCCAGCATCTTCTGCCCTGCCTATATATTTTCTTCAATTTGGGTCTCTCTCTTTGGAAGTCCCAGCACTGAGTAATACCAGGGGAAGCTGCAAAATCTCGTGGCCAGAGTTCTGCAGCCACAAGTTTCCTGAGGCAATCAATAGTCAAGTTACTTAGTGTAACTGGTCAAATTCATTCACTTAATCAATAAATACTTATTGAGCATTTACTATGTTCCACATACTGTTCCAGGTGCAGAAGAAATAACAGTGAGCAAAGAAGACAAAATTTCCTGTTCTCATGGCGCTTACATTCTACTGTGGTAGACCTACAATAAAATAAATCAAATAAGCAACAGTTTTAGTCTCATGTGGAAGATGGAGCTGATATGTTATCTACCTCTAGTGCACGATTTTTTTTTTTTTTGGCATGTCTTGCTACATAAGAATGATTTTTTTTTTTTTTTTTTACATTTTTAAAGGGTTGTAAAGAAGAAAAAGGAGAAGAGGAAGTGGATGAATAATATCCGACAAAACTCATATATGGCCTACAGAGCTAAATATTTACTATCTGGCTAAGGACAAATGGAATAATTTACAGAAAAATGTGGTGTGCCTGCCCTATTGTAAGCACTCAATAATAGTAGCTCCCACTATTCTTGGTATTCGGTATCACTATTATTTTCTAATCACAACTTTTTGTTTTTGAGAATAAGAATAGATGGCCTACAGTAACACAGGATGGTGTGAGATAAACACAATGAGATAAGTTCAATCAGTGTGAATGAGAGAAGAGATGTGACCCTAATGCTAATGAATATTTATTGTATGTATTATATGTAAATGCAGCCATGATCTCCAGTCAGGAAATACTGGATGCCTATTAAGGTCCAGGCACTGTTTTGACTTTAGATACTCTGGTAAGCAGCCATTGTGGAGTTCTGCAACTCATGAATAAGAGAGATGTTCAATAAATATTGAATGATGAAGAGAAAGATTAAGTCGCATAAAGTTTCTGGAAAGATAGGAAGTCCTGGAAGAGGTCTTAGAAGCTCTGGATGTTGGTCTACCTCTCCATTTTGGTAAATGTGTGGTGTAGGAATAACTGCATAATACCCACACATTCCACAGGGAGAGCCTCTGGGTGCCATCCTGATGCTCCTGCATCCTGTTTTGGTTCTCAGACTCACAAATCTTCTGGACTCAACACATGTGGAGAACGGATTAGGCCAGGATTCTTGAACAGCTGTTGTTGCAGGCATCTGAAAAGCTGGCTGCACACAGGCCGGGGAGGGAGAGGGTATGTTTTACAGGATGCACTGAATAACTTCCCCCAGCTGTGTGGTCTAGTTGTAGACAACTGCGTGGATAACTTTGGCTGGTGAGTAGCTGCAAGTTGACTTGGCTCTTCATTGAATCAAAAGAGCTGTAGTGTCTGAGGTTGAAACCCAAAGAATGAACTTAATATTTGCAGAGTGTGATCAAGTCTGGGTATTATCTATTAGTCTTTTTAGCCGTAATCCAAAACTCAAAGTGGCTAGTTCCAAAAATAAATGACGCTCATATGTGGAAGAAACCACCATCATATGTAACTTTGAATCATAACCCGGTTTGGAGTTCAGATAGAACAGTGGTTCTCAACTGGGGATGATTTTTCTCCCCCTGGGGACATTTGGCAATGTCTGGAGGTATTTTGGCCAGGGGAGTGCTATGGCATCCAGGGGATAGAAAGGCCAGAGATGCTCAACATCCTACAAAGCACAGGACAATCCCCACAGAAAGAAAATTACTGAGTTTACAATGTGCCGATGTTGAGAAACCCTGAGGAAGAACAACTCCCTCGTTATGCAAACCTTCAGTGCCACTTCTCCAGAGTTTTTAATATTCCCTCTTTAAAATTGTTCGGTGTTGCCCACTTCCAAAATGGCTTCTGGCCAATCATGGAAGCACTGCCCAATTCCAAAAAGGCTGCAAGGGAGTCAGTAACTGGAATGGTTTGGTCCAGGCCCCAGCGGCCACCCCCTGAGCTCAGAGCGGATGGAAGAGGCCCAGTTGTGGACTGAACCACGTGAAATCGCTGGAGCAGGGGGGAAGGGGCTGGTGACGGATAGGCCGAGTTTTCCGTGTCCAGATCCTGAGCCAAGGGAGAGAATGTTAGCTCTGTTTGGGGACTGCACTGTGTTTCCGGGTGTGTAGCTGGGGGTGGGTGCGATCGGGCCGACTCCGGGCCGCGTGGCTGGCCTCGTCTCCCCCCGCCGCGGCGCGCACGGTGGTTCGCCCCGCGCACTTCCCGGTTTGGGGCAGTTCGGCCCGCAGAAGTCGGTTCGGGAGCTGTCAGCGCGGGCGGGAGCGCGGCGGGGTGCGGGGTGGGCACGGCCGACCCCGTCCCGGACCCGGCCCGCGGCCCCCGACCTCCCTCGCGCCCCGCGCCCGGTCCGTAGGCCGCCCCGCCGTGTACCGCGCCCCTCTCTCACTCTCTCTCTCTCTCTCTCTCTTGCGCCGGCCGCCGGGCGGGCGGGCGCCGGAGACCCCGCCGGGGCTGAGGCTTGGCAAGCGGGCGGTGAGGGCCCGGCTGCGGCCTTTTCGCCATGTCCTCGGCCCGCGACAACAGCGGCCACTTCCCCTTGCACCTCCTGGTGTGGAACAACGACTACCGGCAGCTGGAGAAGGAGCTGCGGGGCCAGGTGAGGGGCGGGGCGGGGGTCCGCAGGCGGCGAGGGGCGGGGGGGAGTGCGGATCGGGAGGTCGGTTTGTCCCCCTGAGCCCATCTCCAACCTTCTGCCTTCGGGGCCCCGCAGACCCCTTCAGTTCTGCAGCCGTGGAACAATAATAATAAGAGGACATGTATCGGAGTGCTTACTGGGTGCCAGGCCCTGTGCCAAGCGCTTTATGAACATTATTATCTTTTTGCCTTTCCAACAATCCTAGGAAATAGGCACTGTTGTTATTACATTGGCCAGAGAAGGAAACTGAGGCTCTCAGAGGTTATGTGCCTTGCGCAAGGTCGCCCCCCTAATAAATACCAAGTCGGGACTTTAACTATGGCCGGCTGGCTCCCGAGTGCACTGTTTTAACCAGTTTGGCTCTACTGCCTCTCCCAAAGAGGTGAGAACAGCACACACCGCTCACCCCACCCACCCTTTTTGTAAGGAAGGGCTTGGTTGGGTTTGGAGTCCAGGTTCTAACTCGCCTTGTGACCTTGGGCAAGGCATTTTTCCCATTCTGGCCCAGGGAGGCTGATACATACCAAAGTTTGAGAGTCACGGGTGCACAGGATCCTTAAAATCCCTTCCTATCCTCAAATGCTTTGATTCCTTGTCTTTTATTTATTGCTATCTCTTTAAAGCAGTGGTTCTCAGTTGGAGGTGGTTTTTGACACACACCTCCCCACCCGCAATGGTAATGCGTGGAGACAAGGACAGTTTTGGTCCTTACCGGTGGGGAATGGGTGCTACTGGGATCTTAGCGGTAGAGGCCAGGGATGCTGCTCACCATCCTACAGTGCACAAGACAGCTCTCCACAACTGAGAATTATCTGGTCCAAAGTGTCAGTAGCGTTATGCTTGAGGAAACCCTGCTTGTGCCCTCAACTTACAAGCTAATATACTTAGCAGTTAGGATAAGGATTTGTAATTATTTGGTGTAATTCTTGTTGACTTTGAAATCCTTATTTTTGAATGGCTCAAAATCAATGCTATAATTGTCAAGAAATTTTAGAGAAAAAGGAGCACTTTTGGTTGGCAAAAATTGAGCAAGGTCAGCATCACCCCGTTTGGTGAATGGTTACTGCTAAGTGAGTGTTCTTGTACCCTGCTATATTTTTTAAAAATCTGTTGAGCACTTGCTGGAAGTCAAGAGTTGCTCTTTTTTCATTTAAATCCTCTGCCCTCAGAATAAACTTTTATTGTGAGAGTCATTGGTCTTAATTAGATCACGCCCCCAGAGTAGATGATGATTCACCATTAGGTGTCCCAGTATACCTGGTGATTTCATTCCCTTTCTGTTACTAGATGTGGTGCAGAGGGAATCCTCCATCGTTTTGCTCTCAGCTCTAAGTGTTCTCATCTTGGACACTTGAAAAACGACCAGACAATCCTGCTGTGTTGTGCATCTGCACTTCCTCAGTATCGGTGCTGCCCCAGCTTCTTGTGAAATACCAAGATAAAGTACAAAGAAAGTCACAGAACTAAACTCCCTTTTGATAGAGAAGTTCAACGCCATCATTAAGCCACATACTCTTTCAATACTGATTTCTGAAAACAGCAGGCTTTCTATTCATTGGAGGTGAAGAAAAGAGCTTGAATGAAGTGCAGTTTTTCTTTGGAGAAAAACTTGTTTGATAAGAACACGGTCTTGGGTTTACCATCTAAAATGTGGCATAGTTGAATTCTTTCCTTTTCCTGTCGGCTGTAATTCATTGAAAATTCTCTGTGCCTCTTACCTCGAAAAATGTTAAGGACGTTCGTGATCAGAGAATTTTAATTCTGCAGCAGATTTTCCTGGAGTAAATTAGATCCTTCCCCCCCCCTTACTGTCAAGGCGGGGGGTCAAAGGAAGGATATTCATACTTGCTAATTATTTGGTTTTGATTTTGTTATTGTTTATCCCCGTAGATCATTTCATAGTATACCAGTCCTCTCTGAGGACTCGGTAGTTGAAGCCGATTCATAAAGAACATCTTTACCGTGAAAGCTTGACTGTCCTGACCACATAATCTCATCTTAATCCTGAAACTTGGCCACTGAAGGGGTAGAGGTGGGGCTGGCTTCAAGGGCGTGCTACCTGTACTCAGGAGGGGTGTGCTTGGTATAATGCTCTGCTGTCACCACCTTGAAATTCTTTCTGTTTTTTTTTAAGATTATTTATTTGAGCGAAAGAGAGTGAGAGCAAGACAGCGTGGGAGGGGGGCGGAGGGGGAGAGAGAATCTTGAGCAGACTCCCTGCTCAGCATGGAGCCTGACTCGATCTCACAACCCTGAGATCTGACCTGAGCTGAAATCAAGAGTTGGAGCCTTCAGTTGGTTAAGCGACTGCCTTCGGCTCAGGTCATGATCCTGGAGTCCCGGGATCGAGTCCCGCATCGGGCTCCCTGCTCGGCGGGGAGTCTGCTTCTCCCTCTGACCCTCCTCCCTCTCATGCTGTCCCTCATTCTCTCTGTCTCAAATAAATAAATAAAATCTTTAAAAAAAAAAAAAAAGGGCGCCTGGGTGGCTCAGTTGGTTGGGCGACTGCCTTCGGCTCAGGTCATGATCCTGGAGTCCCGGGATAGAGTCCCGCATCAGGCTCCCTGCTCAGCGGGGAGTTTGCTTCTCCCTCTGACCCTCACCCCTCTCATGCTCTCTCTCATTCTCTCTCTCAAATAAATAAAGAAAATCTTTAAAAAAAAAAAAAAAGAGTTGGAGCCTTAACCAACTGAGCCACCCAGGCGCCCCCACCGTCTTGAAATTCTTAATTATTTTTTTTCGAACAAGGAGCCTTGCATTTTCATTTTTCACTGCGCCCTGCAAATTATGTAACTGGTTCAGGGTTAAGAAGTTACTCATTGATATCATTAAAATATGTGGCAGGAAATATTTTGTTGCTTTCATGTTTGCCAAGATTCTCTTGATTATGAAACAACTACGGACTTCTGTGACTTGGAGGCAGTTGGGTTAATGGCCAGTACTAATACTGATAACGTTGTGAGCTTGGGCAAGTTATTTACTCTTGCTGAATTGTTTTATCATCTGTAAAAATAGGGAGAGTAGCACTGAAAGCCTACCCATTTGTCAGGCATTGTGCTGAAATGCTTTCTGTGCAATTTTAGATTTAATTCTCACACTGCCCTGGAGTGAATGCTTTCATGATTCCCATTTTACAGATAAGGAAACCAGATAAGGTGGAGAGGCTCAGTTGCCTGCTTAGCCTGTGCCTGAACCAGGGTGTGAACCCAGAACGTCCGGACTCTGTCCTAATGCTGTATTCTTAACCCTTGCATTCTGCTTCTTTCCGTAAGAGTCCCTCCAGTTCAGAATCGTGGAAAATAAGGCAGAGAACAGATGTGGAAGCGCGGCACATAGTAAGTGAGAGTAATCCCATTTATCATCGTTGCTGCTGTGATTATGATAATCTTCCTGGGCATTCAGTTTCTTTTATGTATGCCCCGGTTTTTCTGCAAGGAACGTGTATTGGCTGCATAGTTAAAAACAAAAAATTCCTATCACCCCAGCAATACAACCAGCTGTTTAACTTAGTGTTTTGTTTGCCAGTGAGCTTCTGCTCTCTGTTCGTTCCTTCCTCCCATCCCACGAGTGAGACTCGAAGCAGGCACACCAGTAGCTGTAAGGATTGTATTTTGTTCTAGGAACAACAGCACAGAAGGAATCAAGTTTATCCAGATGAAGAGGGTAGGCGCGTTTCCGAGTGTGCATGAGTCAGCCCCCACCCCAAGGTCTTGCTGAGAGCTGGAGTGTGGAGTTTGCCAGCTCTGCATTTGTTTTGAGCTTTCCATGTTGGCTCAGCAGAGGCACTTTATTAAGTGCCTCTTAACGCATTAGCTCTACTGTCCTTAATATTCAGTGGGGCCTTGAAGTCAGTGCAGTGGAAATGATTTGTGTCACGGTTATGTTGTTTGTCATTTAGCTAGAGAGGTCTGTTAAACATCCCTGGCCTTCTTATGGATGCTGGGAGAATGAGTGAACACTTAAGGGGACATATGCAAAGGTCAGTCAGTGCACCTTAGATGGGGGGAAACCCAGGACCGAGTAGGGTGGAGGGTGGCAGATGAGGCCTGACTCGAGGGCCAGGCCCCAGTGAGGAAGCCAGCAGGTGAAAGGATACCATCAGGTCAAGAGGAAGAGGATGTTCTAGGTGGCAGCAGTCCTCAGAGCTTGACGGGGAGCTACCCTGGGGTTGTCGCCCCAGTCTGCAGCAGGCCAAGTGGGGCACTGGGCACACATTCAGGTTGGTGCCTGTTGGCTGGAGGCCTTCCAGGAGCCAGGGGCCAAGCATCCAAGATGAAGAGCTAGAGCCTGCTCTCACGTCCTCCCTCTTGGCCCTCGGGGGCTCAGGCTCGCTTGAGGGAACTATGCCTATGGATACCATTTCCCGCCTGACTTGGCAGGGGCTGGGGGGGTGGGTGGTCAGTTTGGGCCACAGCTGCAGAGGACCAGAGCAGCCTGAGATGCACAGGAATGAGGGTGGACTTCTGGAGAGAATGGAAGGCCAGTTAGCAGCCTCTTGCTGGAGCCCCCACCCCACCCCCACCGCCAGAGGTAACAGTGATGGTTGATGAAGCACTTACGTTGTGTTGGGTTTGGAGGCACAGAAGGGTTGGTTAATGCACCTGAGGCTAGTCAGGGGCCTGGACGTGGGCCTGTTGTCTGGCTCTGCGGCCTGCACTCAAAGCTTGGCCTTTTACTGCCTTGGGAGGGCAGCAGGATGAAAACAAGTCTTTGAGCAAGCAAAGTCAGTGGGCTTAAATTAGCAATTAGGATGGGGACGTGCAGAAATCTCACTGCTTTTTTTCTTTGGGGGCACTATCATAGTTGAAGGGGTGGGTGTTTTTAATTTGGTATAGTTCATGACTGAAGAAACATAAAGGGAAAACTGAAATGATCAGCTTCCAATGTGAATTCCAGTTTAATTCTGAACGCTCTTGCTCACTGAGCTAATGTCATTGGTTAGAGACCCTAAGCCCCACTATAAACTGTAATGAAATCTGAACAGATCCCTTTTAGGAAGAAACTGACCGCTTATATGTGGGTGTATGATAATAAGAGCTATTTCTTCTTAGTGCTTCTTAACAGGGTTAGTATTATGCCTTTACTCTTGTAAGAACTCTGTCGGTCGGTGTTTTTTATTCCCAGTTTACACGGGAGCAAACTGAAGCTCTGGAGAAATTAAACAACTCATCAAACAGTATATAGGTGATAGATTCGTTTTATGTATTACATAAAGCACATACATACATAGGTTTTTTCAAACATCTTTATTGAGCTATAATTCACTAATTATAGAATTCACCCATTAAAGTATATCACTCAGTGGTTTTTAGTGTCTTCACTGAGTTGTGCAACCATCACCACGATCAAATTCCAGACATTTTCATCTCCCCAGAAGGAAACCTCGTACCCCATAGTCACTCTCCATTTCCCCTCCACCCCTTCAGCTCCGGGCGACCGCTAATCTACTTGCTGTCTCTCTAGATTTGCCTATTCTGGACATTTCCTATAAATGGAATCCTATGATATGTGGCCTTTTGTGTCTGGCTTCTTT
This sequence comes from Mirounga leonina, assembly GCF_011800145.1. NCBI lineage: Eukaryota > Metazoa > Chordata > Mammalia > Carnivora > Phocidae > Mirounga > Mirounga leonina. Next base: position 16,769,276 of record NW_023270436.1, on the reverse strand, counting down.
TACTTACCATGTTTGTGAGGGCCATCCACACTGTGGCACGTATCAGTCCTTCATTCCTTTTTATGGCCGAATAGTATTCCCCTGTCTGGGTGTACCTCATTTTGTTTATCCATTTACCAGTTGGTGGATATTTGTCTCCCCCGCCCCCCGCACTTTTTGGTTATATGGATAATGCTGTATGCATATTCATGTACAAGTTTTCATATGGGTGTATGGTTTTTTTTGGTTTTTTTTTTTTAAGATTTTATTTATTTATTTGAGAGAGAGAGAATGAGAGACAGAGAGCATGAGAGGGGGGA
>NW_023270436.1:16720155-16768967 GCF_011800145.1 Mirounga leonina | reverse complement strand
CCTAAGCCGAAGGCAGTCGCTTAACCAACTGAGCCACCCAGGCGCCCCTGGGTGTATGTTTTTATTTCTCTTGGGTAAATACCCGTGAGAGGAATTGCTGGGTCATATGGTCACTCTCTGTTTGACTTTTCGAGGCCCTGCCAACCGTTTTTCAAATTGGCTGCACCATTTTACATTCCCACCAGCCGTGTGTGAGGGTTCCATTTCTCCACATCCTTGTCCACACTTGTTACTCTTTTTGATTGTAGTCCTCCTAGTGGGTGTGAAGTGGTATCTCATTGTGGTTTTGACTGACATTGCCCTAGTGATGAGTGAAACTGAGCCTCTTCTATTGTACTCCTTGGCACTGGCATATCGTCTTTGAAGAAATGTCTATTCCAAATCCTTGGCCCATTTAAAAATTGGGTTGTCTTTTTAGTCTTGAGAAGTTCAAGTTCTTCGTATATTCTGGATACTAACTAGCCCCTTATCAGATAAATGACTTGCAAATATTTTTTCCCCTTCTGTGGGATGTCTTTTTACTTCATGGTATCATGGGAAGTACAAAAATTTTCAATTCTGATGAAGTGCAATTTATCTGTATTTTCTTTTGTCTCTTATGTTTTTGGTATTGTATCTAAGAAGGCTTTGCCCAACCCAAGGTCACAAAGATGAACTCTGTTTTCTTCTAAGAGTTTTATTGTTTCAGTTCTTCCATTTCGGTTTATGATCAATTTAGAGCTAATTTTCATGTATCATATATATAAAACTTCATTCTTTTGCATGTGGGTATCCAGTTGTTCAAGCACCACTTGCTGAAAAGATTATTTTTATTTTTTTTTAAAGATTTTATTTATTTATTTGACAGAGAGAGAGGGAACACAAGCAGGGGGTGTGGGAGAGGGAGAAGCAGGCTTCCCGCTGAGCAGGGAGCCCGATGCGGGGCTCAGCCCCCAGACCCCGGGATCATGACCCGAGCTGAAGGCAGACACTCAACTACTGAACTACCCAGGCGCCCCTAAGTTGTATTCTATTGATTCTATCTTTATGGCAGTACCATACTGTCTTGATTGCTGTAGCTTTATACATAGTTAAGTTTTGAAATTGGTAATTGTGAATCTTCAAACTGCTCTTTTCAAGATGGTTTTGGCTATGCTGGTCTCCTTGCACTTCCTGAAGAATTTTAGGATCAGCTAGTCAATCTCTACAAAAAGCCAGCTGGAATTTTGATAGGTATTGCGTTGACTCTGTAGCTCAGTTTGGGGAATATTTTGTTTTAAGATTTTATTTATTTATTTGAGAGAAAGGGGAGGGTTAGAGGGAGAGGGAGATGCAAACTCCCCGCTGAGCAGGGAGCCCGATGTGGGACTTGATCCCAGGGCCCTGGGATCATGACCTAAGCCAAAAGCAGATGCCTAACCAACTGAGCCACCCAGGTGCCCTCAGTTTGGGGAGTACTGACATCTTAAGTATTAAGTCTTCTGAACCATGAACATGTGATGTTTTTCCATTTATTTAGGTCTTAATTTCTTTCAACAATGCTTTACAGTTTTCAGAGTTTATGTTTTGTACTTTTGTTATTTATTCCTAAATGTTTCATTCTTTTTGATGCTATTGTAAATAGAATTGTTTTCATAATTTCATTTTCAGTTGTTAGTGTATAGAGAGACAATTGATTTTGTTTCATTTTTTAAAACTGAAGTATAATTAACATACAATGTTGTATTAATTTCAGGTGTACAACATATTGATTCAACAGTCCTATACATTTTCAGTGCTCACCACGATAAGTGTAGTCACCATCTGTCACCAAACAACGTTATTACAATATTATTGACTATATTCCATATGCTGTACTTTTCAAAATCTTTGTGCCTTACTTATTTTATAACTGGAATTTTGTATATCTTAGTCCCCTTTATCTATTTTACCCATCTCTCCACTCACCTCCCCTCTGGCAACAACCAGTTTGTTCTCTGAGAAATATAATTGATTTTTATGTATTGATCTTGTATCTTCCAGTCTTGCTGAACTCCTTTGTTAGTTCTAACCCTTTAGTGGATACCTTAGGATTTTCTATATATAAGATCATGTCATCTGTGAATAGAGATTTACTTCTTCCTTTCTAATCTGGATGCCTTTTCTTTCTTTTTCTTGCTGTATTGCCCTGGTTAGAACGTCTAGTACAGTACTGAATAGAAGAGACAGAAGAAAACATCCTTGTCTTGTTCCTTATCTTAGGGGGAAGGCATCCAGTCTTTCACCATTAAGATAATATTAGCTGTGAGTGTTCATAATTGGGTGCTCTTTGAGGAAATTCCCTTCTATTTCTAGTTTGTTGAGTGTTTCCTGTTTTTTTATTTTTATTTTGTATCATGAAGGGGTGTTGGATTGTCGTAGCCTTGTTTGGGCCTCTGTAACAAAATACCATAGACTGGGTAGTTTATAAACAATAGAAATTTATTAAAGTTCAGGAGGCTCTAAATCCAAGATAATGGTGCTGGCAGATTTAGTGTGGTGGCTGGAGAGGGCTCTCTTCCTGGCTCATAGCAGCAGCTTTCCAGCTGTGTCCTCACATGGTGAAAGTGGGTCTAGCAAGCTCTCTGGGGCCTCTTTTTTTAAGACACTAACTCCATTCATGAGGGCCCCACACTCATGACCTAAGCACCCCCCCACCCCCCACAAAGGCCCCACTTCTAATACCATCATCTTTGAAAGTTAGGATTTCAACATAAGAATGTAGACTACAGTTAGACCACAGCATACATCTATTGAGATGATCATGTGTTATTTTATTTTATTCTATTAATATGCTGTGTTATATTAATTATCAGATGTTAAACCACCTTTGCATTTGAGATAAATCTCACTTGGTCCTGGTGTTTAATAGTCCTTTTTATGTGTTGCTAAATTTGTTTTGCTAATATATTTTGAGGATTTTGCATCTATATTCATTAGAGGTACTGGTCTGTGGTTTTCTTTCTTTGGTAATGTGTTTGTTATCAGGATAATACTGGGCTCATAAAACAAGTTGGGAAGTTTTCCTTTATCTTCTATTTTTTTTATTTTTGGAAGAGTTTGTGAAGAATTGATATTAATTCTTTGAATGTTTGGCAGAATTCACCAGTGAAGCCATCTGGGCCTGAGCATTTTTTAAAGTTTAAAAATTACTGATTCAATCTCTTGTTACAAATTTATTCAGATTTTCTGTTTTTTCTTAAGTCAGTTTTGCTAGTTTATGTCTGTCTAGGAATATGTGCCTTTCATTTAAGTCTCTACTCTGTTGGCATACGGTTCACAGTATTCCTTTTTTTTTTTTTTTAAGATTTTATTTATTTGAGAGAGAAAGAGAGAGATTGAGAGAACAAGTGGGAGGAGGGGCAGAGGGAGAAGCAGACTCCCTGCAGAGCAGGGAGCCTGATGCGGGACTTGATCCCAGGACCTTGGGATTATGACCTGACCCGAAGGCAGACGCTCAACCAACTGAGCCACCCAGGCGTCCCATAGTATTCCTCTTAAACACTCTGTATTTCTGTAGAGTTGGTAGTGATATCCCTTCTTTCATTCCCGCTTTTGGTAAGTGGAGTCTTCTCTCTTTCTTTCTTGGTCAATCTAGCTGAAAGTTTATCAATTTTGTTGATATTTACCAAGAACAAATTTTTGGTCTTGTTGATTTTCCTGTTTTGATTTGCTGTTCTCTGTTTTGCTAATTTCCACTTTAATCATCCACTGTCTTTAATCCCAGTCACCATAATATAGTATTTTTCCTCCGTTCGCTCTTTTCAAATGAGAAAGAGGTGCAGGAGGCTCTGAAGAGCTACAGTCAGCATTGCAAAATGGGCTGCTGTCTGGCTCATACGTCCTTTTTTCCCCTGTGGTCCAAACTAGTCAACTACTTAATGTATTTGGCTTTGGTTTTACACACCATTTCTAGTGGTTGCCCAGGAGCTTGAGTGTCAGTCCTTGGTCTGAGATGTTTTGTTTTGGGGTGTGAATCGCATTAAATAGAATTTCCCCTTTTTGTGTGACAGTATTCTTTTTTTTTTTTTTTTAAAGATTTTATTTATTTATTTGAGAGAGAGAGCAGGAGAAGGGGGGAGGGTCAGAGGGAGAAGCAGACTCCCCGCCGAGCAGGGAGCCCGATGTGAGACTCGATCCCGGGACTCCAGGATCATGACCTGAGCCTAAGGCAGTCGCTCAACCAACTGAGCCACCCAGGCGCCCCAGTGACAGTATTCTTAAACATCTCCTCTGTATCAGGTGGTGTGCTAAACCCAGCACCTTTCCCGTAAACTGAACTTGTTAGGTGAGGAAACAGTTTATATAACATATGTAAAGAGGCAATGAATTTGCTAATTCTTTCTTTCTTGCTAAACTTCAATCTTTAGTTGGATTACTGTTTTAAAAACAATGGTTTACTGCAGATTAGAGACCAGGGTGGTGGAAGCTAGGAAATGCGAGACTTGGATCCGGCCCTTTGGAAGAACATCAGTGTCTCTGGTGAGAGAGACAAAAGCCATACCCTTGGGGAAAGCCAGGGAATCCCGGGAGGTGGTGTGGGCCCCTTTCCAGGAGATGTGTTGGTATTCCAGCGCCGGAGAGAATGCTGAGGCCTAGGATTGGTCCAGGAGGACATGTGCTCACTTAGCAGAATGTCTTCGGCCACTACTGTCGTTCCTCGGGAACAGTTCCTGTCTTCACTGCATGCCAGCCATGATGCACTTTGCAAAACAGGGAGGTTCAGTAGCTGTTGGGCAGTAGCTGTTCAGCTCTGCTTACCTTTCTCCCCTGTGGCCAGTAAGTGGAACATTCTGGATATCTTTGGAGGCTGCAGTTAAAGCCTGCACAACAACTAGCATCTCAAATCAAGATAAAAGCACATTTCCTGAGAAGTATTTGAGCACTTAAAACGTTTTACAATCCAGAAGTCCCATGGTAGTTTCTTGCGTCCTTGGAAGAACGTTCAGAATCCTCTTTGGAAGGCAGCATTCGGTCATTCAGACTGGGCTCATACCACCAGAGAAACTGCCACTTGGCTCTCCACCCAGTGCAGGTGGCGGAAGGAGGGCCGGGATTCGAATGAAGAGTAAAAGCCAAATGGCTCTGCCCAGCATGGGGAAGAAAACCTTCGAGGGGAAACAGACCACAGTGGCATGTGTTTGTTCTCACATTTACCTAGAAACATGTCCACATCCACGTCTGGTGGATCACGCTCATTGCAGGACCTGTGGATGCTGCCTCTTCACAGTGCTCAGAACTCCATACACAGTAATGAGAGTGGCGTTCTGGGGGGAACCCAGCTAGAGAATGTGATTTTATTCTGACCCAAATGACCTTCTGTACTTTCAGTTTTGCTTAAAGTCCTCCACTTTCTGGTCTAGACCTGAGTGCTGATATACGCTTGAGAAATCCCCCATGTTCGGCGTCACAGGGTGGTTGCATTCATGAAAGCCCCTAGCCCTATTTATTTATTTATTTATTTATTTATTTATTTATTTATTTATTTTAAAGATTTTTTATTTATTTATTTGAGAGAGAGAGCATGAGAGGGGTGAGGGTCAGAGGGAGAAGCAGACTCCCTGCTGAGCAGGGAGCCCGATGCGGGACTCGATCCCAGGACTCCAGGATCATGACCTGAGCCGAAGGCAGTCGCTTAACCAACTGAGCCACCCAGGCGCCCCCCTAGCCCTATTTAGACTTCATCTGAGGGCTGTTGCGGGCATAAGACGTGCCTGATGATCTGAGGCCTACAGTCCACGTTAACTTATTGGGCACTTCACTTTATAGAAAAAGGAACTCAGTAGCGATCTTTATTATAGCTCTCAAATTAATATTTCAACCACTCCCACACGCAAGCATTCTTTCTTCCATATAGTGCTGTAATTAATGTGTAATTTTCCACTTTATACTAAATTTGATCTCTCACACACATTTCCATGTTTTGATATAATATATACAATCTTACAAACGCCAGTGTTTACCTCACAGAATGTGGAGGCCCTGGACCCACGAGGTCGAACCTTACTGCACCTTGCTGTTTCTTTGGGACATTTGGAATCTGCTAGAGTCTTGCTGCGACATAAAGCAGATGTTACAAAAGAAAATCGTGAGGGATGGACAGGCAAGTATGCTTTTAAAATATCTGAAAGCCTTTTGTTTCGGTATCTCTTTCTGAATAAAGGCCAGTCTCAATGATAATTGTCCTCAAGTTATCTTTATCTTAAGACTCTTTCTCTCCTGGGAGTAGGGGCTGGGGCGAGGAGATGCGGGCCTGCAGCACAATGGTCCGAACTGTGCCCTGGGCCAGAAGCCCTCAGTGAAGGGTGACTCCTATCCAGAAAGCAGCTCTCAGTTCAAACCCTTCCACCACATATGAGTGTGGAGGCCAGATTCCTCCTGAGGAGTGTGATGGTAACTCCAGTGAATCTCTTGGGATAGGCAAAATCAAAACGAAATTATGGCTACAAGTAGCCTTTTCCGGTGAAATTCGGGCATTTCACTTGCTTGCAAGCAATGAACTGTTGGTCAGAGTAATTCTGTTGGCTGAGCAAAGATACACCCAAGCCCTACCTGCCTGGTCCACATGTAACCACGGTTGTGTGATCACACAGGTAAAGCCTGCTCTCTGAAGACACTGTCAGGATTTCAGAACCAGTGGTAAGAGAGGGGGTGTGGGGGGAGGATGGAAGTTGGTTTGCTCTAGAGGCTACAAGCGCTGTATTTTCTCTTCACTCAGTTAAGAGCTAGCGATAGCAGTCATGGTCATAAAAGTAAGGTGGGATGTAGCCTCTCCCCCTCTTTGAAGAAAATGTTGATCTTTGATCTAGAGACTCCTTTCAAACTAGCTTAGGAGTTTGTCAGAGTCGGAGACTACTGGGTGATGAAGTTTCACCTCCTTGGTTTCCAGTTTTACATGAGGCTGTGAGCACTGGTGACCCCGAGATGGTGTACACCGTTCTTCAACATCGGGACTACCACAACACATCCATGGCCCTTGAAGGAGTTCCTGAGCTGCTCCAGAAGATTCTCGAGGTATCCATAAAAATGTGGCAATGCCATAATTTGAGTTAAATGCTGACAACATAGCTGGAGACATGGTTAGACATCCACTTGTACCTTCCTAAGAGTTTAATGAATTGTAAATACAATACGTTTAGTAGCAAAGAGCATTATTCCTTATCTATTAGACGTATGAGGTCTTTCACCGATTACGTTTCTATGTCCCTAGACCTATCCTTTTAAGTGCTGCTTAAAAACTATAACTTAAGACAAATAGACATCAAACAATTTGTCTAGGTGCCTGTTTTCTTAACAGTGGCCTTCTGAACATAGGTCTTTTTTTTTTTTTTTTTTGGTTAAAGATTTTTATTTATTTATTGGAGAGAGAGAGAGCATGAGAGGGGAGAGAGTCAGAGGGAGAAGCAGACTCCCTGCTGAGCAGGGACCCCGATGTGGGACTTGATCCCGGGACTCCAGGATCATGACCCGAGCTGAAGGCAGTCGCTTAACCAACTGAGCCACCCAGGCACCCCCGTAGGTCATCTTTTTTTTTGAGAGACAGTGCACACATGCAAGTGAGGGCAGGGGGGTGGGGGATGGGCAGAGAGAGAGAATCTTCAGCAGGCTCCACACCCAGCGTGAAGCCTGAGACAGGGCTCAATCTCACCCAGAGATCATGACCTGAGCCGAAATCAAGAGTCGGACACTTTACCCAACTGAGCCACCCAGGTGCCCCTGAGCACAGGTCATCTTGAGGAAATGATGATGAGCATTGGTTACTGTACAGAGATTTCCAGGGCCTGCTGAGGCTCCGAAGTGTGTATGCACCTTCTCCTTGCCACTTGTGTTGACTCTAGCCGTTAGCATTTCGTGACTTCTCATCCATTGGCTTAGTTTATTTACAGCCATTGGCTTTGGGCCAGTGAAGACAGTTATCTATCTGTGAATTAAAGTGTATGGACTCTGTGACACTTGGAGTCATTTTTATGAAAATTTACTTATGGGGTGCCTGGGTGGCTCAGTCGTTAAGCATCTGCCTTCGGCTCAGGTCATGATCCCGGGGTTCTGGGATCGAGCCCTGGCATCGGGCTCCCTGCTCCATGGGAAGCCTGCTTCTCCCTCTCCCACTCCACCTGCTTGTGTTCCCTCTCTCGCTGTCTCTCTCTCTGTCAAAAAATAAATAAAATCTATAAAAAAAAAAAAAAGAAAATTTACTTGTAGGCTCATGGACTATTTTGCATGATGGTTGCCATTCTCCAGAAAGTCTCTGTTACCTGCAAGAACCATCTTATGAGCCAATCATGCAATGTTCTCAGGGCCGCAGGAGACAAGAAAGTACCATGCTTCAATTTTCTTGTCATTTATTCTTAAGCACATAAGTGAGCTTCCCAAAATATCTCCAAAGATATTTCCTAGATAAATCCACTTTACACTTCCGTCAACATGTTTCTTGAGAAAAATTAACGGCTCTATTGAGAAAAGGAACAACTTTGCTGTAAGACAATCACTGCTCATTATCTGAGCACTCTTTTTAAAAAATGTATTTCTCTGACGCTCAAGCAAAATCAGTCCTGGAGGTACTCATTTTTCATGTACTACATGAAACCTTCCAGGAAATATGAAATAGTTGTATGCGTTGCTTTTAAGCAGTGTTGTGTGTGTGCAAAAGATCAAGTGGATTTCTTGTTTTCTTATCTAACTTACTGGAGGAGGAAAACACATTTGCCCACTTGGCAAAACAGAAGCTGACTTAACGTGGGGTCATTCTTCCTTTAAAAAATCCCATGTAGGGGCACCTAGGTGGCTTAGATGGTTAAACGTCTGCCTTCAGCTCAGGTCACAATCCCAGGACGTCCTGGGATCAAGCCCCGCATCGGGCTCCCTGCTCCGCGGGAAGCCTGCTTCTCCCCCTCCCACTCCCCCTGCTTGTGTTCCCTCTCTCGCTGGGTCTCTCTCTGTCAAATAAATAAATAAAATCTTAAAAAAAAAAAAAAAAATCCCATGTAAAGGATTTCCGTTTTTTACCTGTATTGATCCATAGCAGTAAACTGCATCGGGTTGTCTTGTCCACTTGAAGTTAGACACAGCCTATGAATGACCTGTGTGCCCAGTGGCACCAGATGCTGTTGCTGACGTTTTGTCTTTCAACATTTTCTCCTTAAAACAAGCCCCCCTTTCTTATCTGCTGCCCCTTAGAGAGCCTTTTGTCCATCACTGGAATCCTGGTTTTATTCTCGGGTAGATTCTTGGTCTTCCTTTCCTGTGCTTCTGTAAAAACCACGAGAAAGCCATGGCAGGGGGTGGGGGGAGGCAGGGAACAGAACAACACCTGGAATTTCTAGTATTTCTCTTATTGGATGGTAACTGTTGGATTTCTTAAGTAGCTCTCCAAGAACCTTCCGTAAGAATTTGGGGCAGGTCGGAAAGTCGTCCTAAACAGGGCTGCTCTCATGGTGTAAACTTTTATAAAGTCAAATTCTAAAAGTTGAAGAGGAAAATAAGGGCAAAAGTCTGTTAACTGGAGGGAACATCAACTTCCTGGGGAGGTGATGTCTGGCAGCCTCTTCTGGTTTCGAGGTCCAGTAAATATGAAGCACTTCCAGCACACAAAACCTGTTACAGTCGAGCTCCCCCATAGAATAGATGGAATTGATGTTCCTTTCTTTTTGTTCAGAATAGCCTGTTACCCACATTGCATGGTGGTGCCTAGGCCCATCTTCCAGGCTAATCTTTCTGCTACTGTTAGGAACCAGACTGTGTCCTAAATCAGATTTGATTTTATCCCTCTCTAACCTTGTTGCTCTCAGTTAACTTTATTAACTGTCTAGACATATTTTATATCGAGATAAAATAACAGCCTACATATAAAATAAACATTTACTTTGATGGGTTTGCATTTTATGTTTCTTATTTTCTGTGTTCTTTCCTTCTCCTCCCCCTTTAAAGCCTTATTAACCCTTACCATGTTTGTGTTCAGTTAATAGTGCTAAGGGTCATTTACTTTAAATCTTTGTCCTTCAGGCTCCGGATTTCTATGTGCAGATGAAATGGGAATTCACCAGCTGGGGTGAGTGGCTCTGGGCTTGTAATTTATTTGTTTCCAAATTTACTGAGCCTGAATATAAGTTTATTTTTCCTTTATGAAAACTGAATATATATATATTTTTTTAATCTAAGAATTGCATAGAAAAGAATAAGGAAAAACAATCACCTATAATCCCACTTAAGCACAACTACTGTTAATGCTTTGGATATTTTCCTTCTAGTTTTTTCCTCCGTGTATAGAGAATTTTCTCCCGAGCATCTGTAAAGAGAATATATAGACAATTTCATCTCCTCCTTTTGTCACTTAGAGCTGATACCTGTCCATATTATTAGTTTTATTTATTTTTTTATTTTTATTTTTTTTTTATTAGTTTTTTTTAAAACATCACCTTAAAGGGCTAAAATTTTAGTAAGTAGATTTACCATAATTTATTCCTCATTTCCTTATGTGGTTCAACTTGCTTCGTTTAAACTTGTTATTTTAAGGAAGAAGATGAGACAAATGTCGGGATAGCTTGGTATTTTACAAAATGGATGTATTTCTCTAAAATCTTCTGTAAGGCAAATCGACTGACAGTAATTTTCATAGATGTTCCAATTTTATTTCTTGTAGATCAGTTAATGACAGCTCTTAATTCCCAGGTTCCCAGCCATTTCACTCCGACTTCTCTGTCAGGCAAGAAGTCATATTTGTAACGAAACATTTAAATGAAGTAAAAAGTATGTAACAGAAGAGAACTATTATTAGGTTTTTTTATTTATTTATTTTATTTTATTTTTTTTTATTAGTTTTTTTTAAAACATCACCTTAAAGGGCTAAAATTTTAGTAAGTAGATTTACCATAATTTATTCCTCATTTCCTTATGTGGTTCAACTTGCTTCGTTTAAACTTGTTATTTTAAGGAAGAAGATGAGACACATGTCGGGATAGCTTGGTATTTTACAAAATGGATGTATTTCTCTAAAATCTTCTGTAAGGCAAATCGACTGACAGTAATTTTCATAGATGTTCCAATTTTATTTCTTGTAGATCAGTTAATGACAGCTCTTAATTCCCAGGTTCCCAGCCATTTCACTCCGACTTCTCTGTCAGGCAAGAAGTCATATTTGTAACGAAACATTTAAATGAAGTAAAAAGTATGTAACAGAAGAGAACTTCAGGTTCTTCTGGGAACCTTACGAGTTCTTTTCCAACGCCAATATACGCAGGTGAAGCAGCCACAGATCTTAGCTGCTTTAGGTCTCATATTTTGAAGGGTGGATGTGGCAATGTGGCAGGCAGGCCATGGCCACGTGGCGGGAGCAGCAGATGTGAGCGAGAAGTCCAGACGGACACGCTCCAAAGCCCTGATGGTGGTCGACGGTCACAGAGAGAGGTTCAGTTTTGGGATTAAGACTATCCTTGGGAGAGTCATTTAGAGTTTTCTCTGGACGAGACATACACCTGCACTTTTATAAAGAGCTATAGAACAGAAGGTCCACTTTTATTTTTTAGAAGTGACTTCCTGGATCCTCAGTGTGGGAGCCAAGCCCAATTCTGTCCGATGGTCACGGTCATGCCACTGCTCTTCTTTTATTAAGTCCCACTCCTGATTTCCTGGGCCTGCATGTTCTGCTTGGCCCTCAGGTTTTTTCTCAGTAGTACGTTTCTCTTCTCTAGTGCCCTTGGTTTCTAGAATATGCCCGAATGACGTCTGTCGCATTTGGAAAAGTGGTGCCAAACTACGTGTGGATATCACATTGCTGGGATTTGAGAACATGAGCTGGATAAGAGGGAGGCGTAGTTTTATATTTAAGGGAGAAGGTGAGTGATTATATTCTGTTTTCAAGTTACACAGTGATTTTTAACCATCAAAATGTGTTCGCATTCTTATACTTTATATAAGTATAATACTTTATCTGATCCTCTCTGGGGCTTTTTTTTTTTTTTTTTTCTTTTCCTTTTTTGGTTATTGTTAACTTTTCAGCTAACAAAATTTTCAGTTAACTTTTCAAAACAAAATTTTTTGTTTTGACGTTTGGGGATCCACAAGATTCCCTAGTCCCAAACCATGGAGCTTTGAGTTTCTGGAAGCTAGAATTGACCCAGTATTGATTGTGGTTGTACTAATATTAGTCAGATTCACACTTACCATATAGTTTAATGTGGTCCTTTCCCCCTGTGAGGCCTAATAGTTTAGAGCAAGAGTCTGGAGGAGTTTTCAGTTCTGTTCCAGATTCTACAAGAAGAAACTTCTGGAGAGGTTTGTGCCTTGATTAACCAGGAGGAAGTGTCTCTGGTCATCTGCCTCTGGGCCTTGCAGAGGCATGGAGAGCTTTTGAGTGTAGGGGAAGTAGAGGCTGTCGGAGCTATTGGCCTGAGTGTTTTTACCTCAGAACACACTGAGCTGGGGGAGTCTGCAGTTCCTCAACTTTATTTCTTTTTTGGATAGTTCTCTTAATTCTCTTGCCTGTTTCATTTACTTACCACCCAACACTGTTACCCTTTTGACATGTGAGCGTTGAGTTTGAGACTCTGTCTTGTATCTCACATTCCTGAGCGTTGAGTTTGAGACTCTGTCTTGTATCTCCTTATATTCCCTCCATAAGCAGGCGTGATCCTCCAAATGGAGGGTGAGAAAAATGGTATTGCCAGCCCAGCATTGTACGTAAACAGTTTACAGTAATTATATAAACCATATATTTTAAAAAGTACACAGATGTATTGCCAATGAAGAAGGCAAATTGTTTTAAATGCCTGCAACTCTGGGGAAGATGGCCTTTGGGCTGTGGAAACTGGCCAGATAATCCCCATGTAAGTAGGTAGTCAATAATCAATAGTCTTTAGGTTTTATCTGATAGCACTTGGCGGGGGGGGGGGGGGGAATGTGAAAGATGATGCATTTTAACTTTTGAGGCTTCCTTGTTTTTGTGTCTTCCTTGCGTGGCGCCTAGTTATGCTCTTGTTTCCATTAACAGACAACCGGGCAGAGCTGATGGAAGTCAACCACGATGACAGAGTGGTCACCACTGAGCACTTTGACCTTTCCCAGGAAATGGAGCGCCTCACTCTGGACTTGATGAAGCCAAAAGGCAGGGAAGTTGAGAGGCGGCTCACAAGCCCAGTCATTAACACCAGCCTCGATACTAAAAATATTGCTTTTGAAAGGTACGCATTTAGGTTCTGCATTTTAACGTCTAATCACTTTACTGCCATCTTTAGTGGCACGTAGATATGAATCGGAAATTACGGGTGGATTGGGATTTTTCTAATGTGGCATAATAAACAGTAGTGGGTTTTAACGTTGCTTTCTGTTCTAACCAAGTAGAAGACACAGCTGACATCCTCTTTCATAGATCATTTTTATAGCGTATTGGTTATGTCTTGGAGAAATGTCTTCATATTCTTTTCCTTTCTATTGGATTTTATTTGAATTTTTTGTTTTGACGTTTGGGGATCCACAAGATTCCCTAGTCCCAAACCATGGAGCTTTGAGTTTCTGGAAGCTAGAATTGACCCAGTATTGATTGTGGTTGTACTAATATTAGTCGGATTCACACTTAACCATATAGTTTAATGTGGTCCTTTCCCCCTGTGAGGCCTAATAGTTTAGAGCAAGAGTCTGGAGGAGTTTTCAGTTCTATTCCAGATTCTACAAGAAGAAACTTCTGGAGAGGTTTGTGCCTTGATTAACCAGGAGGAAGTGTCTCTGGTCATCTGCCTCTGGGCCTTGCAGAGGCATGGAGAGCTTTTGAGTGTAGGGGAAGTAGAGGCTGTCGGAGCTATTGGCCTGAGTGTTTTTACCTCAGGACACACTGAGCTGAGGCAGTCTGCAAGAGCCCTGAGTGTTTGCCTAGGATGTCACATCCAGCTCTCTGTAAACCAAAGCAGCATAACCTGAGCTAACGTGGATACATATTATCCTGGATTTAGGCTTTCTTTACTCTTAATGAATATACTGACTTTCCTCTCTTTCTGTTTTCTTTGTTTCCATAAAATTAGTTCTTAAGACTGAGAATTTTCTGTTGAGTCAAACGTAAGACTGAAGTGCCCTTTTCTTCTCATTTAGATAGAGCAGTGGAATTAGGACATCTGTTAGTAGCAGAAGAGAAAACCCAAATACCAGGCAGTGTGGTGTCCTGATAGTGCTGCTGTCTGGGTAGTGGTACCCCTGTGAGGCAGGGTCAGTCCCCCGTCGCCAGCCTTGCCAGGTGATGGCTGTCTACCAGGGACTCTCTGTGGCTTTGCCTGGTAGGGTCTTGGGAAGACCCCTGAAGCTTGGCACATGCCTCTGCAGACAGGGAGAGCACCTTCAGCTAGGTCTCTGCTGCTAAAGCTGGGAATAGAGGAGCCTGCCGTCACCGCTGCGGCCCAGCTGTGGAGACAGGGGTGGGAAGAACTGAGTGCCACTGGCAGGGCCGCTGAATGACTGTGTGGCTTTGGGGAGGTGGCTCGGCCTCTCCGGGTTCCCGTGTCCTTGGAAGAAACAAAGGAATGAATCTCGAGATGACGTTGCGAAAGTCCCCACGACCCTAAGATGTCATGAGAAGAGCTGCTATTCCCTGATTCATTGGCAGAGTTGCTCGAGTCAGTGTTCTTAAGTGTAACTTACAAAAGGGCACGCCAATTACTGGCGGCTGCCCTGCGGAGGATAGATGGTATGTGATGGCACGTTCCATTTGTATGGAGGACTAAGGTGTATTTGGTATTCGTATGGCCACGAGGTCTTCAGAAGGTTCAAGCTAGCCTCCTTTTGCAACTGGCAGTGGGTCTCAGAGACAGGGTTTCTGGTAGACAGCTGCTTTTTATGGTGGTGCTCGGAATTAGATATGCAGTCCGTGAGTTTCTTGTGCATCAAGCAAGGATTGAGCCACTTGAGTGGTAGCAAAGGTGGGCACGCGTCCTTCCTGCTGGAGGGGGGAGTGTGTATTTGATTGAATCGGGAAGGTGTGCTCTCTTGTGATAGTCGTTCTCGCCCATCTCTTTGATCTGTTACGGAGAGCCTGAGGCTTGCTTCCTGCAGGAGTTTTCGGCCTGCCAGTGTGTACCCTCTGGCTGCAGTCTGGGTTTGTCTCTTCTCTGAAAGATTAGGCTCTGCCAGCCTGAAACAGAACATTCCCTGCCACCCTCAGAGCCTTTCTCCGAGTGGCTCAGCAGCCTCCAGGCCACAGCGCTGGCCCAGTGGCTCCTGGTATGGCAGTCTCGGCGGACACGGGCAGAGGTAAAAATGGCAAGAGGGGGAGCTGGTGTCCTCCTGTCATTTTCAGATGCCTCTGCATGTGATGTTAATCAAGGGCCAAGGAGTTATTAGAATTTTGGTTTTAAATTAGGTCGCTGAATTTAATCAGCAAGCTGTCAGAGCGGGGCTGGAAAGGGGGGTGCAGCAGCTAGGGTTGCCAGCTGAGCAGATGCAGAGCAGTGAGCTGCATGGCGGTCTCCAGGGAGAGCCGCGCAGCTCCGTCTCCCCAGCAGGCCCGCAGGATGAAGGAGAGCAGACGGAGTCATCCTTTGGTACCTCGGAAGACTGTGTGCCAGAAAACAGTTCCCTCCCAGGCCAAAATACCAAGTGACTTGGTGAAAGACAAGGAACTGAGGACTGAATCTGTTAACTAAAAGGACTCTCTCGATTTTCAATTATTGATGATTCAAAGGGGACTCTGGTTTATGAATCGGTGGGGACCCTAACCGCTTGCCCCCTGGATTTCGGGTTTGTTTCTGAAATGTGAAGTGGAGATAGCTAGCATCTGGTGTAATCCCTTTAGGGTTTCTCTCTCTCTCCCTCCATGGGTCATGCTGCCTAATTGTGGACGACTAATCGGAAAGGTAAAGTTCTGGTCCCTCCTTTCTCTGATGGGCTGTAACATACACATAAAACCCTGCATACCCCATCTGGACTAATGAAGCTGTCTGGAAACATGAGATGCAAATGACCTGTATCTTCTCTGTGGGTTGGCTAACCTTCCAGTTCCCAGAACTTCCTGTGTGATGCCCTACTTCCCTCTGGGGTCAGGGCAGAAGGCAAGCTGTTGCTCTCTGTGGGGCCAAGTGCAGCAGTCACAGCGGAGCTAGGATGTGATGTCCTAGACAAAAGGGCAGACCAGGCTGGTCAGGGTTCCCCTGTGAGTGGTGGTATTTCCCAGGGTGAGCTGCTTTGAAAATGAACCAGAGCCTCTTGGCCGCTCTGGGCTCTAAATGCATTTCTTCCCAGAAGTACGCTGAGTGGAACAACTGGGTTTTCAGGCACTTTACCAACGCCGTAGCAGCCACCTCAGTGCTGGTCTACTTTAAAAGCAGTTCCACAGACCTGGAATGAATGCCTGGGCTGAAAAACTGCTTTTAACATAAGAACATCCTTTCCTCTGCTGCACCAGACCTGATAAAACATGTGACTCCCAAGCCGTTTTGCAGGCATTAATGGCTTCTCCAAGTGGCTTGCCACAGTGATGAGTTCCTTCCCCACCCGCTCTCTCCTGAGGAGCAGGACGGTCTGTGCCTCGTTGTTCTAAGAATTCCTCGACTGAGATGCGGCCGCTCATGGGGACAGAGCCACTGACGTCCATGCCCACAGTTACAATGATCCAGATAAATGCTCTGACCCAGATGCCACCTCGGGGCGAGCCCTTGGACGCTGGTTCTCTTCACTCGTGTCTTTAGGACAGCTGTCCAGTGAATGTCACCACCTTTGTTGCCGCCCTATGCTGGCAGTTTTTGTACAGAAGCCAAGAACGGAGGCTTTCTATGCCAGGGGTGAGGCCAGTTGATTAATAACTGTGGGAGGGGGTGGGGATCCTTAAGCCATCTGTCACCAAGAGCATCGTTTTGTGGACAATAGGACCATAATCATCAAGTGTCCTTCACCACCTTAAGCTGGGGGAAATAAACTATAAAGGCTGCAGGGATAAATCTGAATGGCATATTGTACATGTAGAAATTTGTGGTGTTCACTTTTTATCAGAACTAAATCCGGATTCTGGGGCTGGAGGACAGATAAAGCAGAAGTTGTTAATGGTTACGAAGCAAAGGTAAAAGGAAACTCTTAAAATAAGATTTAATATAGCTATTTAGCTTCTATGCAAATGAGGAGTCTGTTCAGATTTTTTCATGCCTCTGTGCCATGGAGATGCTCTGGGGAATAAAGTACTGCTTAGCGTCTCTCACTTGGATTTGTATCTTATCTGACGTTCAGAAAATAGAATAGCACGTCCCGAGGAGGTCCCTACGTATGCCAAAGAGAAACAGTGGTGTAGAGAAGTGAGTCCAGGTGCCAGTCGTCCCCATAGCAGTGACTGTTCCTTTAATTCTTTAAGGAGGAAAAGAAAGGATTAGACTCAAACCTGCATGTCGATCTTTTTTATAACCTGAGTGGGTTTAAAGAAAGAAAAAAAAAAAGTAAAGTAGCTTTAATGAGCCTCCATTTTCATAGTCAGCCTAATTGTAACCAGCGGCTTGACAGCCCACTTGCATGACATCAGTGCATTAAGAATACAGTTGTCAGAGTGGAGACAGCTGTCAGTCGGGTCCTCCGGCGTCTTGTCAGCTGGAGCTTCTGCTTGCTGGCTTTTCCATAGCCCTGCAGGCCAGCAGGGATTGCTGGCTCCTGATGCCAGAGCCAGGCACCGCAGGATCCTCTGGTGACCTCTGAGTGGGCAAAGACACTTACATCATGCTCCGCGGGACGCATTTAGACACAGTTGCTCCAGTGCTGTGTGGGTTTCCTCGAGTCTCTCATCATGGGGAATCCACGTATGGCACATACAGTTAATTCTGCTTACCGTGAGATTCGAGCTTCCAGACCCCCACATTCCTCAGGCGGCCTTGAGAACAGAGCCCTGACTCTGGTGGTGAGAATAATTTTTTGTCCGTAGATGGCATAGCTTTTTAAATAGTGACTTGCTGGTTTCCTTTAAGTCTTACACGGGTATAGAGAACCTTGTGTTCATTCTGTTTTCCTTCTGCCCAGCAGATGGCTGTCTAAGTCCTGTTATAAAATCACCATAGATCAGTACAGAAGCCCACAATGCAGCTTTGGGATAGGAATAGCACGATAGGATAGCACGATGGGAATCCAGCTGGGAGACCTAACTATCAGGACCTTTGTTTGAGGGTATTTAGCAACACAAAGGGCAGGCGGGAAGATGCAGCCATCCCTTTTCACTCCTCGGTATTTAAAACTGTCAGAGATGCAAATTAACTGCTGATGCATTTCTAAGTTGATAGCTTGTGTATTTTCTCTCAAGGATCCTAATGATTGTCAACCATTTCTCATCTTTATTTTGCTGCAATTTTCTTTTTTTTCTTTCTTTTTGTTTTTTGGCTTCAGCATTCTTGCTCTTGCTATGCTTATTTTTTGAGTTTTGATTCCCTGTGTCACTGTTTTCTTTTGCACACGTCTCTCAAGGTTTACACAGTAAACAATGTGAGTGTGATAACCAAAATCCGGACAGAACATCTGACCGAGGAAGAAAAAAAGCGATACAAAGGTAATCCTTCCTCTTTTGTTTAGCCTAGAAAGAGAGACACTTTGTTGGCTTCGTTAAGTTTGGGGGTGAATGTGGTCAGGTCAGGCTCATCCTAACCCTAACTTCCTTTTTACAAAAATGTCCTTAGTCTGGCCCATTCTTGAAGGTGTTACCCATAGTTGGCTTCAACTGGAATTAAAGCCATGCAGGAGGGGTTTGTTTTTGTCTTCTGAAGAACAATTGCTGGATCTGACCAAAAAAGTAGATAAGGGTATTGGAGAGTAGTTCTCGCTAGAATGAGCGATTGAGTCCAAACTCGCACCATGAAAGATCTGGACAGAACCTGGGCTCTGAGCCCACACACTGCCAATACGTGGTGGTTATATCTCAGCCCCACCAGTGGCCAGTTGTGTGGTCTTAAGTTACCTACCCTCTGTGGCTCAGGTTCATCAGCAGTGAAATGGCAATGCTCGGGAGGATGGGATGAGTTGCCGCATGCTAACTAACCTTTGGTAGCTTCCCACAGAGTGCGGCAAGCATGTGGTCATTGCTGGCCACCTCCACCACCACCACCGCTGTTACTAGGACTCCGTTTTGGCAGATGAGGACTCTGTGGCCCCCCCAGGCTCACTCCCAAACCCCAACTCTTTCTGCTTTAGTTCTTGTAACTGTTGCTCATCTAGGTTAGAAACCCTAATAAAAAATATCCTATAAGGGTAAATTAGCTGATGGTTATTGTAGATGATTTTACCAGTCTGCCCATAAATGGACTTCCTAATGTAGGTAGCTGGGATCCAGAACTTTAAAATAGGATGAGAATCTCTTTCTGCAGTCACAAGTAAGGTATAATGTTAGACATTAAACTTTCTACCCCCCCCCCCTCTGTAGCAGACAGGAACCCACTGGAATCTTTGCTGGGAACTGTGGAACACCAGTTTGGTGCTCAAGGGGTAAGTGGAAGCAGCGAGCTCTCACGTTCCAGAAAGGACATGACTTTTCTGTGCTGTGATGGCATTTACTGAATCTGACCAGGCCTCTCTGTCTGCAAGGCTGAAGAGCACTCCCAAGCTGAAATCTGAGATACTCTTTTGGAAGAGAAACAGATGAATCTTACAAATAAAGATTTTAGAGGAGGGTCGTGACTATGGAAATCAGGTGCTTTCTCTCTCATCTGTAAACTTAAAAAGGATTCAGGACTTTCTATTTTAACCGAGCACCTTAACATTTTCTTACTTGATCCTTACGAGAACTACGTGGAGTTAGTATAATGGCTGTCAGAGGGTCAGAAAAATAAGATTCCCTTTCCAGTGTCCCGAGCGAGAGCCTGACAGAGCTGGAACATGAACTCCAGGTCTCCCAGATCTTAGGTGCTTTCAGCTCTCTCTTTTTTTCTTTTTTACAGTCAGGAGATAGAAATGCTAAAGAGAGTGGAGAAATGTTTGACCTGGACAGACCCTTTAGGTTTCCTGTGTCCTTTCCTCACACCTTTGTAGATTTTCTTGTTCTGTACAGTAACTTGGTTAAAGAAAAGGCGGAGGAGGGTGATGACTAGAACTTCCCGACCTGTAGCTGGTTAACACGTCCACCTTAGAGGCTGAGTGCTGTAGGCCTCCACTGCGAACACCACTTGGCATTTCTGATTGCCCTGAGCTCTGGTTCGGCAGGACCTCACCACGGAACGTGCCTCTGCCAACAACCCCACGGCCATCACGCCTGAGGAGTACTTTAATGAAGAGTTTGATCTGAAGGACCGGGACATTGGAAGGCCGAAAGAGCTGACGATTAGAACGCAAAAGTAAGGGCCTCGTGGCCACACAGACTCGTTTCAGAAGTTGTGCTGTTTCTTGGGATCGTGTTGTCATTTTTCTGTCCCTTTCCTTTAAACATAATTTGGAAGTTACTTTAGCTGAGAAAAGCAAATAGCAGATTGCCCACTTTCTTCTTAGCCCTTCTCCAAATGGAGTTGAGATGGGATATAAGAATTCCTTGTATTTTTTACTGCCAGCAAGCTTCCGCTGATCCAGTGGCATGATTCACCAGCTATCAATTCCTTCACGCTTGCTGTCAATTCCGGCTGCTGCAGGGGGAGGTCAGCGTGCAGGGCATTTCTCCTGATGGCCAGATCGCATGGTCATCTGAATTCACGGGTCTAGTCCCTTCCCCGCTCCACATTAAGAGAAGTACGGTGGCTGGGAAGGCTGCAGTAAGGAGGCTAGTGCCGTCTAGCCGGCCGCATAGGAGTCCTTCAGTTTCCCTGTCTGGGGGCAACGGCCTCACTCTTGTCTTGGTCCATCTTGCAGGTTTAAAGCGACGCTGTGGATGTGTGAGGACTTCCCACTCTCTCTTGTGGAGCAAGTCATTCCCATCATTGACCTCATGGCCCGAACCAGCGCTCATTTTGCACGGCTGAGAGATTTCATCAAACTGGAATTCCCACCAGGATTTCCTGTCAAAATAGGTACTGTCTGCTAAACCACAGGAGCACCTGTAGGTTCTGCCCGTTTCTATGGGTGACAGAATGTGCTTCAGGGCACTGGAACATTTTTTTTTTTTTAAGATTTTATTTATTTGAGAGAGAGCAAGAGAGAGCACAAGCAGGGGGCGGGGAGAGGGAGAAGCAGGCTTCCCGCTGAGCAAGGAGCTCGATGTGGGGCTCGATCCCAGGATTCTAGAATCATGACCTGAGCCAAAGGCAGACGCTTAACCTACTGAGCTACCCAGGTGCCCTGGCACTGGAACATTTTAGGCAAAAGTAGCAGATAGTAGATATAATGGAGGAGGTCACAATGATCCTCTAGCTTAATATGGTTTTTTAAAGAAGTGTTGTTGGGGTGCCTGGGTGGCTCAGTCGGTTGAGTGTCTGCCTTTGGCTCAGATCATGATGCCAGGGTCCTGGGATCAAGCCCCACATCGGGCTCTCTGCTTAGAGGGGAGCCTGCTTCTCCCTCTCCTCCCCGCTTGTGCTTTCTCTCTCTAGCTCTTACTCTCTCAAATTAATAAATCTATAAAAGAAAAAGAAAGAAGTGCTGTGGTTTTTGGTTCACTTTCCATATCAAAATTAAGAGATCCCCCAATCATCAGTTCTATTTACAAATGGTGCTAACAGATGTAAAAAGGCATAAAAATGTGACACATTCATTGTTTTCATGTCAAACTTAAGCAACAGATTAGATTGTTTTTGAGGAAGACCACTGACACCTTCTTTGATATGTAAGTATGTTTTAGGGCCTGCATGTTTTAGGGAATGCATAATCCCATACACAATACATAGAACTTGTCAGGAATTTAGAATTTGTATAGTTGCATATTTGCAACACATTTTTCAGTGTAGACTTGATCACTTATTCACTGGGATCTAGGAATAGCTGCTTAACCTCTCTGAATCTCAGTTTTCCCATCTGTATATTGGGCAGGATAGTTACGTTAATGTATTTGACATGGTACTAGCACAGTAGGCACTCAGTAAACGGTGGCTATTCTTGTAAAGTTCATTTATAAAAGCTTTTATTTTGTTAGAAATTCCCTTGTTTCATGTCTTAAATGCACGGATTACATTTGGAAATGTTAACGGCTGTAGCACTGCTGAAGAAACTGGATCTCAAAACGTGGAAGGGACCCAGGCTGATTCAGGTAAAAAAAAAAAAAAAAGTTGGGCTTTGTGGTTTAAAAACACACACACACACATATCCAGTTAATATACTAATTATTCAGTTTGACATTGGATTATCTTATGAAGTAGATCTCTGCACTGAATGAAAGAAAATTTTAGATTTTGTTTAGGGTCAGTGTAAAAACAGCCTGTAGAATATGACCCCACTTGTATTAAAAGAAAAATGGCATAGTTTTAAAAACCAACTTTATTGAGGTGTACTGAATATACAATAAAATGCTCTTGCTTTAAGTGCGATAGTTCAGTGCGTTTCGACAAATGTGTGTACCCATGTAACCACCACCACAATCAAGATGTAGAGCATTTCTATCACCCCACAAAATTTCCTCAGGCTCCCTTGCCATCCATCCAGATTATCTTGTGGATGCTACTCTAAGTGGATTATTTACTTACTTTCCCGTTACTCCTTGGTAATATATAGAAATATAACTGAATTTTTTTTAGTTGTTTGTTTTACTGTGGTAAAATGCTGTTCTGTATCTTGGACTAGTTGAAGGATACACAGGCATTTATTTGTTTTATTATTATTATTTTTAAAGATTTTATTTATTTGACAGAGAGAGACATAGCGAGAGAGGGAACACAAGCAGGGGGACTGGCAGAGGGAGAAGCAGGCTTCCCACAGAGCAGGGAGCCCGATGTGGGGCTCGATCCCAGGACCCTGGGATCATGACCTGAGCTGAAGTCAGATGCCCAGCGACTGAGCTACCCAGGCGCCCCGTGTTGTATTATTATTTTTTGAGAGAGAGGGAAGGGACAGCATGTATGAGCAGGTAGCAGGGAGGGATAGAGGGAGAGAGAGAATCTCAAGTAGACTCCATGCTGAACACGGAGGCCGACGTAGGGCTCAATGCAGAACTTGATTCCATGACCCCAAGATCATGACCTGAGCCGAAACCAAGAGCCGGATGCCCAACCGACTGAGCCACCCAGATGCCCCCTTTTGTTATCATTTTTTTTTTATTTAATTTACAGACATCTTACATACTTTCTTTTACGTGTTTACTGTATTTCATAATAAAAAAGGGAAAAATACAAAGAGACCTTGGTGTGACTGTGTACCTACATCGCATTTCTCAAAAGACATATAAGGAAATACTGGTTACCTCTGGACTTTGGAGATAAGAGAAAGGGTGTAGGGAGAGAGACATCTTTATTTTTTTATGACCATGAGTTAATTTTATTATTAAAAAAACAAAAACAAAAAAAACCCCAAGACCAAAAGAAAAAGGCAATATTTTGGTACCTTTCTCTGTCAAGGTTATTGGTCCTCAAAATCTCTCTCACATAGTAGCAAACCTTGATTTTAATCATTTTAATCCTTTTGTTTTTTAATCGAACAAATTTTTATAAATTTTAAATTCTAAGTTTGAAGTGGAAATTTATTTTGCTGATTCCGGCACCGGACTGTTACCTTTTGTGTTTCAGCTTCCCAGGTGGCAAACTTTGAGGTGGATCAGTCTGTATTTGAAATTCCAGACTCTTACCACGTTCAAGATGATGGCAGAAATGTGCACTTACAAGACGAAGATTATGAGATAATGCAGTTTGCCATCCAGCAGAGTTTACTGGAGTCCAGCAGGAGCCAGGTGCACTTGGCGGGAGAGACGGCAGGGCATGGGAGGGTTCAAGTTGTAGCTGACTTGTGAGACTCACTGTACATCACAAGTTGGGCATATTCACAGTGTTTACAGAGATTCTGTTTTCTGCACCTGGTCTTTCGCAAAAGCTTATGTGACACCATGTGCACAGCCCCAGTCAGCATCATTCACAGGATGTCTCCCAACAGACTTTCCTTCTCCTTAGTTCACCTACGCAGCCCACAATCACGTATATTTTGGAGCAGGCTGTCTGATTTGCCAGTACTGAAATCGTAGGTCCACGCTAGCGTACACCATCCTGTTTTTTTCTAGAATATTGTCCACGTGTCGGTCGTCTTGTAAGAAGGCATGTGGATTTGAATCCCAGCTTCCTCCCAAAGGAAAACCAGTCACTGTGTTATGGTTGCTCAGTGAGTGATGAAAATGGTGGTTGATACTCTGTTAAGTTAGTTTTTTACTCCTGTGTTTTATTCTGTTGCAAGGGGTGTAGTCCCAAACTGTCAGAGTCTCGAGCTAAGGGTAGAGCTAAGGGTAGGGCAGACCAGGGTAGGAACAGCTGCCCTTGGTCTCCTCAGGTGGTTCTTCCTCCAGGTGTCACCTGCCTGGGACAGTGCAGTGCAGAGCCTGAGCTCCTCCTCCCCCAGCGTCACCTCCTTCCATCCCCGCCCTCCTGTGGCTTCCTGATTCTGCTGGGGTGGGGGTTCTTTCTGTGTCCCCACCTTTTGGTGTCCTGGGCTCTGCTGTTTGTTCCTTGGTTTCTTGTTTCCTTCCATCGCTCATTCAGCACATGTTTGCAGAGTGGGGATTCTTTGGTGAAGCAGCCCCAGCCCCTGCACTCACAGGCCCCCTAAGCTTTGAGAGTGGTACCCACACTCCTGCTCATGGGCTACCAAGCTCAGGTTTTGGGCATTCTGGTTTTGTTCTTGAGACTCTGAGGTTGGACAACGTGCGCCCTTCCCCTCCATTCCCCATCGATCCATTCTTTATGGGTTTTTTTTTTTTTTTTTTTTTAAGATTTTATTTGAGAAAGAGAGAGTGAGAGAGAGCATGAGAGGGGAGAGGGTCAGAGGGAGAAGCAGACTCCCCACTGAGCGGGGAGCCTGATGTGGGACTCGATCCTGGGACTGCAGGATCACGACCTGAGCTGAAGGCAGTTGCTTAACCAACTGAGCCACCCAGCCGCCCTCGATCCATTCTTTGAACGATTCAGTTTTCTGAAGCTGCTGGGCCAAGGGCCGCACCCAGAGCCAGCATATTCCCTTTGGGAAAAGCCCAGCTCCCGGACCTCATTGTCCCTCCAGGGCGTCTTCCTGCCCCTTCTGTAAGTTAGCTTATTCCCCCCACCCCCGATATCTGCGTAAACCTTCCTGACCATAAATTTTGCAAAAGGGAGTGGCCAAAGTCAAAGATGACAAATGTTGAATTATGTATTGTCATCTCGCTTTACAAGAATGACCTCTTGTTCCTTTAAACTTTGCCCAGGGCTGTTTTGGATAGATTCTGTGTCAAGCATGAGAGGCTGTGGCCATTAAGCAGGGTAGTGTACCACATTCTACCTGACATTTAGGTGTCATTTTTGAGATCACCCACGTCCCTATTCATTTTTCATGCGGCGTTATCAGTCACGGACATGGAAACATTTAAAATTTTGTTCTTGCTGCTTTCATCTCCTTATTGGTATGACACCCATTCCTTCCAGCAGGTATTCATGTCCATCATGTTTGTTCTTCGCAGGAACTTTCAGGACCAGCTTCGAATGGAGGGATCAGCCAGACACATGCCTATGACGCTCAGTATGAGAGGTGACTGGCGTGACTCTTAAGGATGAAACTGAGGCCGACACAGGCACTTAGTGTTGATATGGTTGTTGACTAGTTCACAGGCCATTGCCATTGGCAGACAGGCACCCAGTAAATGCTTTTTCAGTGGTCTGATCTTCTACAAAGAATGTATGCTCACACAGGATCTAGATGTCCTCAGTGGGAAAAGTATATACAATTTTAAGAATGAGGAGGCTTTGGGGAACAGATCCGGAGATGAGTAGATTATCTTTTTAAAGGAGGTGGTAAAGACTGCAAAGATGTGTTTTATGGAGTATTTTCAGGTACTCCAGGCGTCTATGAAAGCCTACTGAAGGAGAAGTTAGGTTTTGCTTTAAAACAGATCCAAATCCTGACCCCATCACCTAGCAGCTGGGTGATCCTGGGCAGCTTTGTTCGCCTGTCTGAGCCTCAGGTTTCTCACGTGTACACAGCACCGCGTCTCCAGGGTTACAGGGGATTGAATGGCAACGTGCCTGTGGGGCACGTATAAAGTGCGCGGCATGCTGTGCTCTCGGGAGGCAGTTAAATGTAGATGCTGCCGCCGCCCTGATGATGCTGGTCATCGGTTTCTTTCTGCCGCTTTTCCCCGCACAGGGCCATCCAGGAGAGCCTCCTCACCAGCTCAGAAGGCCTGGGCCCCGGCGCCTTGAGTGAGACGAGCCGTTTTGATAGCGACTTGCAGCTGGCCATGGAGCTCTCTGCCAAAGAGCTGGAGGAGCGGGAGCTCCGGCTCCGGGAGGAGGAGGAGGAGCTCCAGCAAGTCTTACAGCTGTCTCTCACGGAGAAATAGACCTTCCTGTTCACGGGCTGCACAAAGCAGAGGTTCTGGGCTGCACTGAAGTGCGGCATCGCCAGTGCCCCGGGGCTGAGGGACTGCACCTCGCATGGATGCGGCCCACGGCAGCTGCCCTTCCTTTCCACAGAGGTGCCAGACCAGGGGCTCCCAGGTCCATCCCTGACAACCCCCCCGCCCCGGGTAGGGGCTGGGGACCCACAGGCCCCATCTCCAGGCTAAGGGGAAGACAGCATTGGCACTTTCCATTGGCTGTGTTGGCTTGCAGGTCACATTTTTACTACCAGCTTTAGACAAAAACCCCAACCCCCGCAAGTTTGTAGATTAATTTTTATCAAGGAGTGATAACAAAACAAGTTACTGCAGAGTCAGGGTGCTTTTATATTATGACAGCAGCAGCCTTTGTAGAGCGTGGTTTATGAGAATTTATGAGACACATCTTCACAGTTCACCAAAGAAATGGATAATCTGTGCCGATCTACTTGTTTGTTTTTACCTTTATACAGGATTTCTAGGACACTATCCCTGCTCCTCCTCCATCTCCACCTTATTCCACCCCTCCCACCCCTCCCACCCCCAGCCAGAGTTCAAGAGGAGACATATAAACGCTATGTTTTAGATTAGACTTAACTATTTGCAGCATCACGTTAGGATATACAAATGACCACGGATGTTGCCTTAGCCTTAAAAATTACCAGTAGTTTTAAAACCACCTCACTCCACGCTGAGGGGTCTGATTTGAATTTCTAAAGGCACTTCCTTTGAGAGCAGGATCCTCTAGGCTAAATCCAAGGCAGCTAATCCTGGCCCCAAAGGAGCAGTGAGGAGAGCCTGAGGCTTGTTCTTGAAGGGGGCAAGCTGGCCAAAACATCGGACAGCACAGAACCAAACCAAGTGTGTTCCGCGCCCTCCCTAGGGACAGACTGCCATGGGGAGGTCAAGGGAGACCCCACTCCAGGCCTAGGCTCACTAGAGAGGAAGGGGTGGCCTTGCAGTTCGGAAGGGAGCTACGAGCGGAGCTCAATAGCTCCGCATTCAAAAGGGAAAATGAGGATTCCGCATTGCTTTTTAGAGTTCAAATCAACATCTTTCTGGATAAATATATTTTGTAACAGAATCTTTTTATTATTTTTAAAAGATAGAAAAACAACTACTCCCATCAGTAGCAATACAAGGGTATACATTTTCACCAGATTTTCTCAGGCCTTTTTTGGATACCTTTAGTAGTTTAACCAGTTGATCTGACCCTTCTGTAAAGAAGCACCGCACACCACACAGAAGAACCCCGGGGAGGAGAGCTGAGGGGGCCGCACTCTGGCCTGTCTCTTCGTCCCCACAGGCTGCACTGACATAACCCGGTCACAATGGCCTCCTCAGCTCTGCGTTCGTCTCCCCTCTGCTGCGCTGCTTTCAGGATGGGGGAGAGACCGAAACTACGCTGCACTTAGCATTGCTCTTGGTCACAGAGCCCCGTGCTTTGGATGGCCCACAACCACCAGCCGTCTCGGTCACGGTCCCACCCGAACTCCTCCTGCGGCGCACACGAGGCCAGGGTACCGCGGCGTCCCGCGGGGTGCAGACACGCAGCCCGGCGTTCTGTTGGCTCTGCGTTCGCCCCGAGCGAGGACGCGTGCTGGGAAGGGCCGCGGTCCAGCCGCATCGCTTACTGGGGTGAATCACAGTAACATCGGTGTTTGCGTTCCACGGTCCTGCCTCCTGAGGAAGACGACTCCCCGGGAAGTCAGTTAAAAAGGGCCCGATCCTTGTGTCAGTCAGTTGCAGCGTTTTCCATCTATGTGCTCGTTCTCTGAAAATGCCAATAAAGACTGCTTCCCGACAGGGTGCTCGTACAGTAGCCTAGCCAGCCTTTGGGTCTTTTTTCCTTTCCGCGTGGTTTCTTCGGGGGCTCAATGTCCCCACACTTCCTGTTTCGTGTGTGACTGGGACAGGGCAGTGCCTCGCGACACTCGGCGTCCGTTTCAAAGGCGACCTGCTCCTCTCAGCCTGCCCACCCGGGGTCGTACAGTCCGCACGCGCCCCTGCTACTCGTTTCACACGGAAACTGAGAGCCGGCCAGCGCTGGGGCTGCCGGGAGACACTGGTGGTCCTGCAGGAGGTGGGCTGGCTCTTGTGGAGTCCGGGAAGCCACGCCAACATCAGGTCGCTCATGGGACTGAAGATGCTCCCCTCTGAGGCTGAAGTGCTCGGTGAGGCTGCTCTTAGAAAGTCAGGTAATAATTTGGGCTTCCAGATTTAGCCTACACCCAATTACGTTGGTATTAAAAAACAGGGGCATGGGCACCTGGGTGGCTCAGTCGGGTAAGCGGCTGCCTCCGGTCCAGGTCATGATTCCAGGGTCCTGGGACCGAGTCCCTACATCAGGCTCCTTGCTCAGCGGGGAACTTGCTTCTTCCTCTCCCTCTGCCCTAACCCCCTGCTTGTGCTCTCTGTTTCTCTCTCAAATGAATAAAATCTTAAAAAACAAAACAAAACAAAACAAAAAACCAACACATAAAAACACAAACGGAGGCAGTGACCAGTGAAAAACATTTGGGCTCCAGAAACAAGGTCTTGGTATTTCCAGGAAGATGTGAAGGAGCTGCTTTGCTTTGGGGGAAAGTAGAAAATACTCTGAGCCAGTGGGGCACTATGAAGAAAACTCCATCGCCTTAGGCCAAGGGACGCAATACCTGTGGATTACTTAATGAAAAAACTAATAGTTTCTTCACCTTTAGGTTCACTAAAGCTTAGGTAGTTCAATACCAGCGGGAAACTGAGCCACTTCTGCATGGAAGACAGTGCCAGGAACTAACTATAACAAAGTGCTTTAGACATTCTGCTCCACGAGCAAGCTCGACACACCGTATGTAACGTGAGGTGTCTGCCTCTCAAGGAAGCGAAGTCTGCTCCACATAATGACTGGAAAGAGACAGACAGACTCACTGTACCCACGGGTTTCCTGCTGAATGCCGAAGACCTCAAGGAAAACGGGCTGCAGGACAGCCGCCTCACGGGAAGATTCGCAGTGCAGTTAAGTGATGGGGTTCAAAGTCCAAACTAGGCCCATGTCTGGAAATGTATGGATTTCAGATTGAGGTCCAGCTGAAAAAAATGTAGTATTAATAAGACTTCCAGAGACCCCAAATCCCAAGCAGCACTTACATATTTATTAATCTCTATTTTAAAGTTAAGATTAATCTAAGATTAATCATTTTTATGATTGGTATAAATGAATACGTTCATTTGGGTACACGGTAGGTATTCTGAGCACAGTTCGATTTAGGAGGCTTAGGCTGCCTCCCCACCCTGTATTCCCAGAGACACAGGTAAAGGAAATAATGCCACTTGAAAAGTACTAGTGGTTAGTCCTGGTGCATAAAAGTTTTCAGTAGAGTTCTGCGTTCTCTCTCTCTCCCAGAATTGAGGTTTGTATCCTTACTCATCTCTGTAATAAGCTGCTTTCTACAAAGATTACTCTGTCCGCCTTTTGCTTGTAATCTCATGCTCAACAGATGGTATTGTTGGAATGAAGACGTAGGCTGGGTTTTGGATTTGTACATGGAGTACCTATTGCAAGGTTGTTTCAGAAAACTGGAACATGATTCTATGTAAGCTGCCTAGTGATTACTGAGCAAATGGCAGTTTATAAGGTTGGTTAATGGGCCTACCAAGTTTTTACTGTTTCCCTCTAAAATCCTAAAAATTTCAATTTTTTAGGCAGTGTATCAAAATACAGCGTTCCAGATGAGGTGGGGATGCACCCTCCTGGGACTTAGCGGTCAGTGCCAGCCTTTCAGAATCCCACCTGCTTCTCCCTGCAGTCCATCAATAACCCTGTTTTTTTATGGGACAGGCCAAAGGTGGTGACCCCACCCTTGTTGGTACTGGTTTCACGGTGTTTGATCTTCATCATAATTAAGAAAGATAAAGTGTGTACAGCACCACTTCGCAGATGAAAAAAAACTGAGGCTCTGCAGAAGCAGGGACACAAATCCAGGTCTTCAGACCCCTGGCCCGGCCTGAGATGACTTGTGGCTCAGTCTCCCGAAATAATACCTTGTCTTGCGGCAACTGTCTTACTTCACATACAAATTTTAAAATGCAACTTCACGGTGCTTCCCTGAGTAGATCAGACGTGAACACACACCTGTACTTTAGACGCTTCGAAAATAATCACTAGGAGTCAAACAGCATGTAAGATTTTACTTTAATTTTAATTGACACTTTGCCCAAAAGCACAGAACAGTGAACGTTTCAATGGCTCAATGTTAGGGTTACACACAAAATCCTTAAGTCCAACAGTTACAGTATCCCACATTAGTTATTTCACATTCAGTGTGGGTTGTTAAAACACATCAGTGCAGTGACTAGAATACAAGACAAGCATTTCAGTTTAATAACAAAGAAAATTAAGCCTAGCACCTTTAAAATAAATACTGATAACCACTTTGTAAGTACAAAAGTATCTTTTCAATAGGAAAAAAAAAATCCAGTTCAACAATGCAAAATAGCAGCATTTTCAAGGTTGAGATGAAATCTGTGTTAACACACATCCACCCGCCACTTGGCCTCCTACCATGAACACACACTTCTGTGGGTTGAGGACCTGCCCACCCCGGGCTAAAAAGAGCTCCTGCTGAGTTTCTTTTAGATTCCACATCTGAAAAGCTGCCACAAGTTTGAGGCCAGGGGCTGGAAAGGCTTGCGTGCAGCCCCAGGGAGATCCATGTGCTTCAGCAGGATGGAGCTCTTTTTCAGATGGGCCAACCAGTAACATTTCCAGCCCAACTCCGAGCCTTGCAGCCCCAGGCTGCTCCTGGTCACAGGCCTAGCTGATGTGACCCCGAATTCGGGGGGGGGGGGGCACACAAGTGCAGAGCCCGATGTGGCACGAGGAGTGACGGTCTATGTTCCCTAGAGCCGACACTGCTCTGCAACCAGGGCAGTCCAGGCCAACGCAATCTAACTAAACACAGACGTGATTCTTAACCCCACTGTGGTCAAATGGTTCTCAAGGACGGAATGTCTACATGTTAAGTATTCCCCCTATGAATATTTTCAAACATTCAGGATTAGTCCTTTCCAGTGTGGTTTTCCCACCACTCGCATAGTTAACTGTTTTCCCATCTTTATACTGAAACTTGGAGCTTCAGGTCTTACTTGTAACAAGTGTTAAGTGCAGCCAGATATACAAAGAAACACCAAAAGCAGACTCTGTTATTTACATTACAGCATTAGGAAAAAATAACTGCCAGATGTTTTTTCTAAATCATTTCACATTTACCAACTGTCCAGACTGAAGGTCATTTCCAAGTGGCAAAGCTCTGATTCCAACTTCTCCAATGACCCATGTGCAACACAATTTATTCTTTTCCCCAATACTCGTGGAAGAACTTCTTCGCTTGGCTGTCACCGACGCCGAATGGGCTTGTAGACACAAAGTGCCATAAGGATCATGGTCACCAGCAGGATGCTGAAAATGGTTCCCATCAACACTGCAAAAGGAAAACAGGTTACCTCCTAACGGCAGCTCCACGTTCTGTCATTCATCCATTCTTTGACGATGATTTGTCAAGTGCCACTCAGTGCCAGGCACTGTGCCAGGTGTGTGGGAAACAGCCACCAACAGATTCTCTCTTGGGATGTTTCAGGGGAGGAAACGTAATCAAGTAAGAGCAGCTCACAGGGCCTGAAGAAATGTGACAGTGATGGGGGCAGGGGCCTGGGGGGTAACAGTAGGTAGGGCAGTAGAGAAAGCATCTGAGGAGGTGACACGCAAGCTGGGACCGCAATGAAAGGAGGAAGCCAGCCCCATGAAGATCTGCAGGGAGAGCACTGTGGCCCGAGGGTCAGCAAAAGCAAGCCCTCGGAGCCAGACAAGCCCAGAAAACCAATGAACAGAAAGAGGCAAGCATGGCTGAGGGGGGAAGAAGCAAGGCAGGAAATGAAGCCAGAGAGCAAGGCTGCAGCTAGTTCGTGCAGGGCCTCGTGCCCATGAAGGCAGCATGGGTTTACTGTAGGTTTAAAGGAAGGGCCGAAGGCAAAGAGTGACATGATCTGATTCAGTTGGGAAAACAGATCCTTCTGGCTGTACAGAGAACCATCCGATTGTAGGAGACAAGAACAGAAGCAGGGAGCCCAATGTTTTTAAAGCCATTCGTAAAAACTGGAGATGGAAAAAAAGAGTAAAGCATTTCAATCTCTAGAAGAGACAAAGGCCTTCTGACCCAAGAAGCAATGAACTAACTTCACAAACCTATTCCATTTTGGAGTCAATTTCACGTCTAAAATCTCCAGGGTGCTCAGGTGAGAAATGGGGCCCCCAACTGATCACTCAGGTTGAGCTCCGGTATAGGACTAGACCTAAGGCTTTCATGTAACCAACAACCCACTGAAGGGAAGGGCAATCCCATTTGTGTGACTACCTCAGAGCTCTTATGACAGTTCCAAATGTTACCTTTACCAAGCAAGTGTACATTTGTTTGTAAGGATGTGGGCCCATCCCAGGTTCCAGTGGGAGCCTAACCATGGCTGTTCTCCAGTGTGGCTACTGAAAAAAACAAGATTTGACCACAGTTTTATGTAAATCCGTAATCTGGGCGTATTTGTGACCCCTACAAAATGCCCCCACATGGAACCCAGTTATTTAAACAATGACCACATAGAAACACTTCTTTCGGTGAGGAAGGGGAAGAAAGAACGTGGGTGACAAAGACAACCTACTACCCATATAAGCTAAATGTCCTATCTCAAAACAGGCCTTGTTACCTAAATACTTGCTCTTATTTTCAAAGTCTTGAATTCCACAAATTTCTAAGGTTCTCACTGCAATTGGACCTCAAGTAGCCTTACTCCATTTAAACCATTTTCTTGAATTTGACATTCTGAAAGGACTCTCAAAAACAAAACAACCCCACCCCCACCCCCCACCAAAGCAGGAATGCAGGGGGCTGGGAGTGGAGAATGGAATCTCAAAAGGCATTTAAAAAGGTTTAAAATCATGGGTTGTTAGGTACATAATGTCCATTTGGATAGCTATCCATTTGGGGCTTGATGAATTCTCCCATTCTTCATCTTTTTTATCTCTCCTGCACTTTGCACATAGTTATTAGTTGCCTGAACGGTAGGCTCACGCAGAACCTAAGACTATTTAGGCCCTTCCTTACTGGTCACTTCCCATTGCTGAGCTTCATTTCCTACAGCTATAAAATGTGGCAAGTGAAACCCACCTCAAGAGGGTTTCCTGAAACCCAACTGTGGTAGCCTATGAAAAGCACTCAAGAAAGTGCAGACATAGAACATGCAGACGATAAATGAAAGCTGTTATGACCAAAACAGGCAACACAGATGGCACAGTGGTCAAGAATCCAGGGTTTGGGGTCAAACCGTCTGGGCTCCCATCTACACTGACAGGCTATGTGTTCTCAAATAAGTTACACAATCTCTCTGTTTCCTCCTCCGAAAGAAATACCCACTGCACAGGATTGTTTAGGGTAGTGTTTTCCAAACTAGTCCTGTGGCAAAGGACTAGTTTTTATAACTTGTATGTTATATGACTATGTTCATGATTAGTAAGCAGCTCCTTCTACCTATGAAACATGTGAGTCCAGGGACACCTAGGACTGGTCTCTACTTGCTTGGATGTTTCAACGGGGTCAAATTGTTAAATTCCTAAACACTCTATTTCTGTAGTCCTCTCTTTGCAGATAGTTTGGAGACTCCACTGGTCTACAGACCACTCTTTGAATAGTATTATTGTACAGCAGTGGTTCTCAACCAGGAGGATTTTGCCCCCAGTGGACAGCTGGTAATTTCCGGAGAGATTCTGATTATCTAGACTGGGAGTCAAGTGTGCTACTGGCGCCTAGTGGGTAAAGGCTGGGAATGCCACCCAACATCTTACAGTGCTCAGGAGTGTGCCTCACCTCCCCCACAAAGAACCATCAGGTCCACCATGTCACAGTACCCAGGTGGAGAAACTCTGCTCCAAAGGACTAAGCAGCAGAACATGTGGAAACCACTCAGCAGGGTGCTAGGTACACAGTAAGTGGCCAGTACATAAATTCAATACAGGAATTCATGTAGCATCAAGAGAATCCAAAAACGATACTACACAGCACAGAGATACAGATGCATCACTGATGTGCAGTGGAAAGAAAGGGCTTTGGCAGAAGAGAAGGAGTGATTGTGAATCTTGTCAAGCTCTAAGCTCCAGGACCCCTTCCATGGCCCACGTACACCATATGTACCTAGGCGTGTATTTATAGGTCTTTGAGAGCTCCTCCCAAAAAGTGTGTTTCAAGCTCCACAAAACCTAGGTTCCAGGGCTGGTTTCCTATGTTCTCTGAAAGTCCTGTGCCCACGAAACCTTTAGTAAGCAGACACGGCATAAAGCGAAAAAAGTTACCATTAATGTACATGGAAAAAATTCTGAGCTTCCCAGACCCCAAAAATAACCTGTCTTAGGCTTTTCTGACACCCTGAGACACATTTTAGCTAAGGGATACACAAAATAAATCGAGAACACGCACAGATACTCACAGACACGTTTCAAAGCCATAGGGGCATGATGCTAAGACGCTGAGTGTGGTTCCGGGGACGGAGTTTGGTGGTGCCACTCTCGCTGCTCGGGGTGTGCAGTGCTAAAAAAAAACTGCTGAGCGCTCTTTCCACTTTTTGCCATTTTTTGTAAAAAGGAAAAATCCTCTTCGGATTTCTTTAGGTTAGCGAAAACAGATACTAACTTGGGTCTTTCCTAAGAGTGAAAGGGCATAACGAGAACTTTCGAAAAGCAGAGGGGGGGGGGGGTACCAGTACCGGCTCCTACCGCTATCCTCGCTGTGTAAACGTGGGCAAATAACTTCACCTCTCTGAGTTTCATTTTCATTCGGAAAACGGGGCTGCAATTCTCAGCTTTCTCATTAAGCCACCCTTGTTGCCTAGCCCGGGCCCACGCAGCCAAAGACGGAACCCGACTCCCAACTCATTCGCGCAAGCAGAACACAAGCGGAGCCTATCTCGCACCAGGCCTGCCGCGGAGTGGGACGGGCTCAGAGCGGCCGCACCTGCACCCCCGGCCCCCCACGTCCCCTCCTCCCCCACGTCCCGTGCACCCGCCGCCAGCCGGCCCGCGGCCGCTCACCCAGGTTCTGCCCACGCAGCACGGCGTACGGGCGACTCCGCTCCGGCGGCTCCACGGGGCTCGGGGCCTCCGCCTGCCGCGCCAGGAGGCTGCCCAGGCCGAAGAACAGCCACCAGCACACAAAACGCGACATCTTTCCCTGCCGCAGCGGCGGAGAGCGCACTTCCGCCAAAAGCCCCGCCTCCGTCCCCGCCCCCGTGACGCCTTCCGCCGCTGCCTCCGCCCACCCGGCGTGGGCGTTGCCAGGGTAACCATACGCCCCGGCAGAGCGTTGCCCTGTCGCGCGAGGTTCCTCCGGGATTGACATTCCCCTTGGCCAACGTTTCCACCCGGGCCAATTTTTAGCGGGATCACCGGTCCGTCTGGGGCAAACGTCCATCTCGATCACCATTCCGCCGTGACCAACGTTTCCCTTTTTGTGAGTACCAGGCGGGCTTCTTTCCATACAGGGCTTTTGGGTCCGTTTTTGCGCCTATCGAATATTTTTTAATGAATCCTTGTATTTTCTTATTAGATCTTCGCTACAGGCCCAAGAAATAGACACTGTATTGCCATTTGATAAATGCCACCTTCTCAGAAAGCCCTTACCTGGACATCCTTTTCTAAAATTGCAACCCTCCCACTCGCTCAAAATACATATACTCTCCCTACCCTTGTTCCCTCTTTCATCCCCCATCCCTCTTAACTCATCCCCATTTACCTTATACAATTAGTGTACACTTGGCTATTTTCGGAGTACCTGCTATCCTCCCTAGAATGTAAGGTCCCCCAAGGCAGTGTTTTCGTTCTTGCTCACTGCTCTGTCCCAGAGCCTAGAATGATAACATAATAGGTGCAGTAAAGGGTTGCTGAATAAATGAGCAAACAGAGCTTAGTTAAGTGTTTGGCTTAAGGCTACACCTCATTTTTAAGGCTTAATTTATAGTGGGGTTAACACTGTTTCCCTCACAATGTATGTGTGATGCAAAGAGATGGAAAAACATTCTCTCAACTCTCGATATGGTCCTAGCTTGTGAAAATAAAGAGAAGCCTTGTCAATGTGGACTTCGCATGCTAGAAGGGGAGGCTGGAAGGGACAGTAACAGCACTCAATGTCAGCTATAGGAAGGATTGTCAATTACAGATCCAACCCAAGAATCCTCAACAGGAAAGAATCATCAATTACAGGGCCCAGCAGGAAAAGATGCACATTCCATCTCCTACAAGAAATTGACAACCCCTGCAACCCAAACAACCCCTTAATTCTTGCTTTTCTCCAATGGACTTTCCTTCAAAACAACCTCTCCGAACTTCCTCCTTCTTTGCCATAAAATAAGTCCCTCTCCTTTGTTTGTTGAACTTGTCTATGGTTTTGCCATAGCTTGCAGGTTCTGAATTGCAATCTCTATTAATCCCAAGTAAATGCAATTTTGCTGGTCAAATATCTGATTGTTTTTTTAAACCTTAACAGGAGGTCCCAAAGGGGACTGTCTTAATTTATTCAAAAAAATATATAATAGATGCCTCTCACTCCCCTGATCTCATATAACTTTCATGCTAGTTAGAAAGACAGATATTCAACAATCACACAGAATTACTTAATTCAAAATTGTGATAGATGACATAAGAAGAAATAACAACAATAATAATCAACAATAGTAATACAATATAGTAGTAATACAATACAATAGTAATACAATACAATAATAATCAACAATAGTAATACTGAGTTTAGGCATCTGAAAGGAATATTGCCATTAGGCTGGCAGAGTTCTTTCGTGGAGATCTGCCTGGGAACTGTTGGAATGGAGGGCATGCAACAAAGAAGGAAGGAGAAAACTTCTCTTTAGCCAAGATCAGGGACCTGACTCATTTTTCTTGGTGGGTCAATCAGCGCATCCTAATATCCGTGGGTTCCTGCTGTCTTCAAAAGTAGAAAGAAGCCGGGGCGCCTGGATGGCTCAGTTGGTTAAGCATCAGCCTTCAGCTCAGGTCATGATCCCGGGGTTATGGGATCGAGCCCCGTGTTGGGCTCTCTGCTTGGCAAGGAGCCTGCTTCTCCCTCTTCCCGGCTTGTGCTCTCTCTCTCTCAAATAAAAAAATAAAATCTTAAAAAAAGAAGGAAGTAGTACAGCATAGTGACAAGGCCTCCAATCTCAGTCTTGCTGACCACTAGATCACCTCTCTGGGTCTCTGTCTGCATCTATAAAATGGGGATGATAAGAGCATTTGCTTCTGCATTGGTAGACGATTGAATGAGATAATGCATGTAAATGACACGATACATTATAAGTGATTGAGATTATTCTGGAAGTATTCTGTTATTTTGGATTAATCTGTTATTAGTCTGGAAAATATGTCTTAGAAAAGTGGGCTTAAAATGGACCCTAAAAATCATTGTAGTCTATCTAATAGTTTGTGGATTATTGCAATGCCTAGCTTTATTTTCTTTCTTTGGCTGCCTATCATTTAACCATTTCGGTTTAAACATACACACCCTTCAATAAAAGGATTAGGGGGGAAAAAAAAGAATAAACAATTGTTTAATGAGAATGTACCGTGTGTAATTACGCCCCAGGCTCTTTGGCCTCGTTTTTGTTTCTGCTTCAGGATTTTTACTGTTCCCTTTGCCTGCAATGCTTTTCCCTGGGACATGTGCCTGGCAGGCAGCTGTACACCACTGAGGCCTCCGCCCAAGTGCCCATTCTTCAGAATGCCCTTTCCGGAGCCCCCGACACAGCCTCCACACTCAGCCCACCTTCTCCTATTGTTGCCATTGCTATCGCAAGTGATTCTGTTCTCTGACCTTTCCCCGTTGTTGCCTGTGTTCCCTACCAAACTGTGAACCCCAGGAAGGCAGGACAATCACCAATCTGCCCCTGGCGCCTGGAACAGTCCTGGAAACAGGAACGTTTTCTCAAATGTCTGGTGGGTGGATGTGGAGCAACAATGTAGAGTAAGCAAAAAGGCGAGGGGAGGAAGAAAAACGATAAAAGTATTGAAAATAGCCTGTTTTCTCCACTTAGTAACTTCACATATATTTGTATATTACTAAAATAGCAGACCATTTACAATTAAATATAATAATTTCTACCTCCAAATTCTCACAGCCCTTGACTTTTTTAAAAAAGACTTTATCTATTTGACAGAGAGAGAGAGAGAGAGAGAACACAAGCAGGGAGAGTGGCAGGCAGAGGGAGAGGAAGAAGCAGACTCCCCACTGAGCAAAGAGCCCGACACAGGACTTGACCCCAGGACCCTGGGATCATGACCTGAGCTGAAGGTAGACGTTTAACCAACTGAGCCACCCAGGGGGCCCACCCTTGACCTCTGGATGCTCAGCTTATTGTACTTTGTTTTCTGGTGACTTGTGAATGTCTTATTTCTCTAACTGGACTATAAATTTCTTCCATCAAGGGTGCAGGACATTCGTTTAATTTTAATTTCACATAAACCATGAATAACATTTAGTAAAAGGACATTCCTAACATTGCATGGGATATCATATTTGTTGTTTACCTGAAATTCAAACATAACTGGGCAATCCTGTGTTTTTATTTGCTAAATCTGACCATTCTACCTTCAGAGTACAATCTGAAACTCATTTGTTTTTGTACCCTTCTTCCCCAAGTTCCTAACGTGGTGTGTGCTTTGCACACAGTAGGTGCTCAGTAATGCTTGTGTAATGAATACTTGCACGATCACAGACTGTAGTGTTTATCTGTGATATCCAAGTCCCTACATTTCAGGTAGTACATTTCTAGTTATAGTTTTTTCCTGTAAAACATCAACAAAAGCAAAAATGACAAAATTTTGGGAGTTGCCAATTAACCAATCGATCAACTAATTAATATTGTGGTTAAATATACATAACATAATATTTATCATTTTTACCATTCATAAATGTACAATTCAGTGGCATTAAGTACATTAATAATGTTGTATAATTACCATTACTGTTATCTATATCCAAAACGTATTCATCATCTTCCACTAAAACGCTCTACCCATTAGACAATAACTCTCTGGTCTACCTTCCCCCAGGCACTCTATTCTACTTTCTGTCCCTATGAACTTAACTCTTCTGGGTACCTCATGTAAATAGAATCATCTAATATTTGTCCTTCTGTGTCTGGCTCATTTCACCAAATAATGTTTTCAAGGTCCATTCATAGGATCACATATTTCCAAGTTTCATTCCTTTGTGTGGCTGGATAATATTCCATTATATATATTTCTTTTTTTAAGTTTTATTTATTTAGGTAATCTCTACACCCAACATGGAGCTCGATCCCACAACCCTGAGATCCCTACCCGAGCTGAAATCAAGAGTCCAATGCTCAAATGACAGAGTCACCCAGGCACCCCCATCCTAGTAGTTTTAAAGTCGTATATCATTGTGGTTTTGATTTGTACTGGGAGGCACCAGTTTTTTAAAAATTTATATTTATTTTTTAATTCCAATATAATTAACCTACAGTGTTATATTAGTTTCATTGCATAATATCACAATTCAGCAATTCTTTTTTTTTTTAAATAGGCTTCATGCCCACCGTGGAGCCCAATGCAGGGCCCAAACTCATGACCCTTGCTAGGCTGATCAGAAAGCCAAGGTGCCTTCAAAGAGACTTGCTGGCCTCTGTGGCCTGGGAAAGTTCTGGTTCTTCATTCCTTAAGGTGAGCGGCCTGCAAGTCTCAAAGCAAGGCAGTTAGTTCTGTTACAGGTCAAGGGCCTTAGGTCAGCAAGTAAGGAGTGTGTTCACTTGAGGCAAGTTACCCCCTGAGACCAGATGGAGTGCTGTTAGGGCATCATGGTCATTTTCTGGTGAGAGCCACGTTCCTTGTTCATAGCGGCTGCCTTCTTGCTTTGTCATGGTGGGAGGGACAAGGGAATGCTGTGGGATCTCTCTTTTTTAAAACTTAATTTAATTTTTTAAAAGGTTCTATTTATTTATTTGAGAGACAGAGAGAGCACAAGCAGGGCAGAGGGAGAGGGAGAATCAGACTCCTGGCCAAGCAGAGAGCCCAGTGTGGGGCTTGATCCCAGGACTCTGGGATCATGACCTGAGCTGAAGGCAGTCGCCCAACCGACTGAGCCACCCAGGCCGCTCTGTGGGATCTCTTTTATAATCCCATTTATGAGGGCTCCACCTTCATAACCTAATCACCTCCCAAGGCCCCACCCCCTAATGCCATCACATTGAGGGTTAAGATTTCAGTATATGGATTTAAGGGGAC
Organism: Mirounga leonina; assembly: GCF_011800145.1. Taxonomy (NCBI): domain Eukaryota; kingdom Metazoa; phylum Chordata; class Mammalia; order Carnivora; family Phocidae; genus Mirounga; species Mirounga leonina. The sequence goes on along the minus strand of NW_023270436.1, from coordinate 16,728,258 downwards.
ACAAACATTCAGACCATGGCAGGGATTATTCACAGTAATGCAAAATAGGGGCATCTTGGGCAATAAAGAAGGGGGGTCGTGTCCATGTTTGAGGTGATTCCACTGAGATGTTCAAGAAGGCTCGGGATATCCCATAGTGAAGATAGAATGAATTCTGTTTTTGCCTGCCCAGACTCTATTCCCCACCTTCCAATTATTGCAGGGGACCCGTGGGGAATCACCCATCCTTCCAGGTTTATAGGGTAATACACCTCTTTCCTAGCACCACCAGTGAGCACATGACCCAGCTGTGACCAATCAGCATCAGCCATCCCTCTGCCTACAGTGATTGGTTCAGAACCTGGAGCATGTGACTCGGATGGTTTTTTTGGGTTTGTTTTGTTTTGTTTTGTTTGCCTGAGTTGTTAAAGGCCATTTGGGGCCTCTGTTGGGACGATGGAGTCAACCCGGAAGAAAAGAAACCTGAGAGGACCACGGTGATGGAAACGGTGGAAGTCTGATGACACTGAGCATCCGGCCGCGACTCCTGGGCTAGATTTTGCAGTCATGCAGAATTCACGTGCAGTCATGCAGTCACGTAAGCCAATCGATTTCATTTTTTGCTTCAGCTTGTTCGTTGAGTTGGGTGGCTGTGATTTTCACCCAGAGGGGTCCTGACACGTGGTGGATGCAGAGAAGCCTGAGGGGAAGAAGAAGTACTCCAGTTATCTTAGCAAACGGAATGGCTGTCTCGGTGACTGACCTGTCGGGTCAGCTAACACAACCATCTGCACTCTCGCCTCCTCCCTCCGACTGGGGCAGTTCATCTCAGTGCGCGTGGTCGTCCAACAGGAATCCCCATATGGCCTTCATGTCCTTTAGACTATTTTTCTTACGTGGGCATTGAAGAGTACGTTTTGAAAACGTTAAAACTCCGGCAGAAGTGGAGTGTCAGATGATGACAGGGGGACTGGCTTCCAAAAAAGTTATATATTTAAAATACAGCTGCAAACTGTATATTTTTCAACTATATTTAGAGCAGAGAAGCAAGGGTCTCCTGTACCATTTGTCCCTTCTGTTGTTGATTAAGGTTGCCTTTTTTATTTTCCTCAAACAGAATCATGTTTATGCTCTTGTGTCCTGAGACAGGGTGAAATTTAGCTCTGTTAATATTTTAAAACCATCAACTCTGGCAGCTTTTGCCTTCTGCCAATCCGAGTGCACCTACTTTGAGTGCTTCTAAAGTTACATATTTTGTTTGTTTGAGGACACCAAGTCACCACTGTATTCCAGAGACTTGTGTCCCTCGCCAGGGAGTTTTCTGTGCAAATGAACCTTCTTCTTTTTTTTTTTTTGCTATAATGCCCTTTCAAAGTTTGTGTTAAGACTCAGGAACTAACTCCAACAAGTAAACCATTTGGAATCTGTCACCAAACACTTTTTCTTCCAATCAACAGGAAACAAACATGAGTTCATTTGATGATAAAGAATGATCTCTATGTTCTGCAATTCGTGTGGAAAGGCTGCTGCCCAGGGAGAGGGCAAGGTGGGATAAAGGATCCTTGAAGAAATTACCCTGATACTTAGATTTGCTGGATTCTCAGTATTTCCTTGGGGGCTGTGACAGGTACTTGTCTTTGCCTCAGGACCCTAAGTATCCACACTTCCACTGACCTGGGGATTGAAGGACACACCTAACTCTAGATTTGAAGGAGTTAAATGAGACATTTGCAAAACAACAGAATTGACAAGCGATTGCATCCCTCTTGGATTATGTGCCTTGAAGCCGGTTTTCTCTCTGTACATTTCTAGGGTCTGGAAAGCTGCCACGACCCCATCATTTTCCTTACCACATGTTTCTAACTTTCCTTTGGGAAAGTCTGTTTATTTTCCTCTCTCTGTACCCTGAACTACTCCAGGCAAAAGTAGAATGAGGTGGTTCCAAGCATAGATTCCTTTTTTTTTTTCATTTTATATTATTATGCTAGTCACCATACATTCCATCATTAGTTTTTGATCTAGTGTTCCATGATTCATTGTTTGCATATAACACCCAGTGCTCCATGCAATAGGTGCCCTCCTTAATACCCATCACCGGGCTAACCCATCCCCCCACCCCCCTCCCCTCTAAAACCCTCAGTTTGTTTCTCAGAGTCCATGGTCTCTCATGGTTCATCCTCCCCTCCAATTCTCCCCCTTCATTTTTCCCTTCCTACTATCTCCTTTATTTTTTTTTTAACATATAATGTATTATTTGTTTCAGAGCTACAGGTCTGAGATTCATCAGTCTTACATAATTCACAGCGCTCACCATAGCGCATATCCTCCCCAGTGTCCATCACCCAGCCACCCCATCCCTCTCACCCCCCACCACTCCAGCAACCCTCAGTTTGTTTCCTGAGATTAAGAATTCCTCATATCAGTGAGATCATATGATACATGTCTTTCTCTGATTGACTTATTTCGCTTAGCACAATACCCTCTAGTTCCATCCACGTCATTGCAAATGGCAAGAGTTTGGGGTTTTTTGATGGCTGCATAATATTCCATTGTGTATATCTATACCACATCTTCTTTATCCATTCATCTGTTGATGGGCATCTTGGCTCTTTCCATAGTTTGGCTATTGTGGACATCCAAGCATAGATTCTTGAGCCAATACTCTTGGGGTCAAGTTGTCACTTCACTTCTTTCTAGCAGTGTGACTTAACCTCCATGGGCTTCAGGTCCCTATTCTGTAAAATGGATGTGATAACAGATATTCTGCCTTGTAGGGTTGTTGCAAAGGCTAAATGAGATGATGCTCATGCATGGCGAGTATTTCCCAGACCTAGAACTCAATGCTGGGTCAGCTGTATGCTTAGCCTCCATCCAGACTGTCAGGTTCATTATAATAAGGATGTGAATTTGTATTTATGTGTGTCAGTTTGTATATGACGACAAAAAGACTGAAAACGCCACGTGTCTCATGTCTGCAGAGCTAGGCTTGATGCAGGTCCTCCAGGAGTCCAGTAATTTGGTACAGTCAGTCCAAAGAGAAAGAGGCGCTGCCTGTTTGAATGGCCTGGACATCTAGCGGGAGGGCGGGTCAGGATTAGAAGTGCGGTAATGGAGACCTGCCTGTTCTCTCTGCCTTATTCAGTCCTTGAGCTCAGGTCCCAGAGTATATCTTGCTCCACCAGGGGACAGGAATTCGGCAGACTGACTCAAGCTTTGAGCCCTGGTTTGGCTTCTCTGATCTCAGCAGCACATCCAGATGCTAGGGTTAGTGAGCAGCTGATGGAATTTAGGAGCAAGAGAGATCGCCAGCTCATGGTCTTTTCCAGTTTTTATTCTTTCTACTCCAGTATCAAGACAATGGTTAATTTGAAATCTTGCTTTTAGCAAATGTTTCTGAGCACTAGTGTAAATTGGGAACTAGGCTGCCAATTCATCATCTTATATTTTTTCTTTTTTTATTATGAAGTATAATTGAGATATATCCAGTATAATTAATATACATGTAATGTTACTAGTTTTAGGTGCACAACATATTGATTTGATAATTCTATACATTACTGTGTTCACCATGATGAATGTAGTCACCATCTGTCACCATACAATGTTACTAAAATATTATTATTATTTGAAGATTTTATTTATTTGTTGAAGAGAGAGAGAGCACAAGCAGGGGGAGCGGCAGGCAGAGGGAGAAGCAGGCTCCCCGTTGAGCAAGGAGCCAGACACGGGACTTGATCCTAGGATGCTGGGATCGTGACCTGAGCCGAATGCAGATGCTAAGTACCTAGTCTTAGCTGCACACCGAGAAAAATCATGTAGTATATATAGCCGGTGAGCAAATGACATAATTTCATTAGCATATGCTTAGAGAAATACAACTTTGAAAAATGAAATTTCTGTTAACACTGGTTTTTATTTCCTCTGGGACCCATTTTAAACTTTGTTCTAGAAATGTCTGGTGACTCAGGATGGTAGAAATCGGTAGGGATGGTGTTTGAAATCAAGAATGGGACCTCTGTTTATTCTCAATATGTTTTTCTTTTACCCTCTTCACCTGAAGTTTGGCTAGTGACTCTATTTGGGTAGCAGGGCATCTCCCCTCGTGTCATTTATTTTCAAAAACTGAGTGATAATGTGTGAGACTGGGATTCAACTTTTGAAACCAAGTGTTGACTCTCACGTGCCACCCTTGTCTGGGAAGACAGGCACCTGTCTAGACAGCAGCCGTCGGCCACCGTGCAGCTGCATTGACTCTGAAAGGTCTATGATGACACCGTCGCCATGGTGACGGGAGGTGCACCTCTGCTATCCTTTCCAACGGTCACTGTTTGAGCTGAGCACTTCAACCCCGTTGACGTGTGTTGCACTCTCCGAACGGAGCATCTCCGAAGATGGGCAATCTCAATTCCTGCTGCTGTTGTGGTATGTTCGTAAAGATCTTCTGAATGCTCTTTGCTACTAACCAGATAGTTAACTCTTTCCAAACTATTTTTCTCATCATTGAAACTTTCGTCTCTCCAACTTGTCATCCAGAGTTATACACATGTTTTATAGTTTTGCTTTATTCCTTGATTTCTATTTCTGGTTATTCTACCAAGCTAGCTGTCTTGGTTTTTGTCCTCCATTGAGAAAAATGTCCTACTTCCTAGTATTTCTTGCACCCCTCACTTGTCACCACTCGGGTCTCATGGGGAGAAAATATGGCAATGTCTGTTTTCATTTAAGTTTTTTTAAATGTCCCAAATTATAGATTCACATTACTATTTCTGAAATTTAGAGTGAACCCAGAAAGGTTGATATGGAGGTTATTTATCATTGTTTCCTCCATGTTTTACAATGTCTTCCCTATACCGTTTCTCCCAAAATGGGTATGGATTTCAGTATTTTGGGGACACGTTGGTTCATTCATATAAATTGTTGCCCCAAAGAGATCCTAGGAATATGAGAGTCTGCGTTTCCATTTATGACCCCCAAATACACGTTTCCATGTCTACTGTGGGTGTTATCCAAAATTACATTTTCTAGAGCTATCAGTGATGTGCTACCAGCCATCCCATTCAGCTCCCCAGAGGTAAGCGTGGTGAAAATAGAATGACTTTTTTTCTCAGTTACCCAATGAATAGCCAGTCTTTCAACAATGCTGAAAGATGGGTAAATGGTTAATGAATCGAGTTAATGAGTGATCGATATCCAAGCACATAGATTGTTAGTAAGGCACAAAGAAAAATAGGTGGTGTAGGCACATGAGTAGAGACACAAACTTTGTATATATATGGATAATTGCACACATTTGCACATAGGATTGTAGCTTGAAAACAGAACGAGTCTTCATTAAAGTGGTTTGAGTGTAATGTGTTCTCCTGAGCTTTCCTCCAGATCTCTTTCCAAAAGCTCAGCTATGGTTTTTTTCGATGAGTTGACAAGGGTCTCAGGAACTCATATTTTGTTTGGAGGCACTTCTATTTGTGTGAGGAATAAATAATGCAAGATGGCATTGTTTCACATGTTTTAAAACCAAGACTTTGTAATAGTGACCCTTCCTTACCGTACACTGCGATTCATCTCATTTGATCTGCTGACCATGAGTCAGGCAACTGGAACATTCTAGAGAACAGTCATGGATATTTTTGATCAAGGGCCCCAGAGAGTGGATTCAGGGAGTCAGCAGTAGCTTTTTTTTTTTTTTAATGTCTCTGATTCTGCCCAGACTAAATTGTGTTAGGGTAAAATGCTTGTATTTAGGCAAAGCAGCTGTGTGTCACAGGGCAATGGTCTCCAATATTTGAATTCTGCTCTGGAACTTGTGGAAGTGTGAGATCTCAGACAAGACCTCTAATTAACCTTCCTGACCACGTGACATGCGTTAATTCATTCAGTGCTCATCACACACATATTCAATGTTTTGTTTACTCTCCCTATTCCCCAGGTGGAGGAATGGAGGCACAGAGATGAATGTGGCCAGGTTCATGAACTCCTATGTAAAGGAGCCAGGATATGAACCCAGGCCTGTCCTCCTAGTGCTCATGCTCTAACTACTGATCTGAACTGCAATTATCACTCAGTCGTAGGATCATTAGTTACTGTGCAAAGGAGCTTTAACATCTGTGTGTATGTCAGGAATTCCCTGAGCTAAGGGAAATCCCAAACACTGTTTATCATTATGAGGTAATCTCAGCGGTCACATAGCCCAGGGAAGCTCTTGAGCCATAGAAGTACAGATCTTGCCAGAGTCATTAATACGAAAAGGACATAGAAAGCCTGGTCAGTTCAAAGCCACGGTTGTGGTCAGTTCAGAGACGTGATTGTGGTCAGTTCAAAGATTCTGAGGCTTTGGAGGCACCATCTAGGGCAACCCAGTCAAACTCTGCTTTAATGCTGGCCTACTCCTCGGCCCCTGATCTCATTCTGGTCAGAATCGAGGAGACCTTTTTTTTTTTTTTTTTAAAGATTTATTTATTTGACAGAGAGAGACACAGCGAGAGAAGGAACACAAGCAGGGGGAGGGGGAAAGGGAGAAGCAGGCTTCCCGCAGAGCAGGGAGCCCGATGCAGGGCTCGATCCCAGGACCCCGAGATCATGACCTGAGCCGAAGGCAGACGCTTAACGACTGAGCCATCCAGGCGCCCCTCGAGGAGACCCTTTAATGGTACTTGATGGCATTGTCAGTATGAGTAAGCCCTAGTAATGCAGAAATCCTGTGAGCCTAGGGACACTCCTGGGACAATGAAAAATAAGACTTAAAGAACCAGTTCATGATTAGCCTTCCGTCCACTGCCCTCATTGCCATTCTCTTGTAGAGCTGAGTTAGAGAGCTGGTCAGTGCCTGGCCAATCAGTGTCAGGGCATGGTCACTCTTCAGGGCATGACACAAATACAATAAGAATCAGGAGCATAATGGGCAGTGCCTGGCTGGCTCAGTCAAGGCAGCATTTGACTCTTGATCTCAGGGTCATGTTGGGCATGGTGCCTCCTTAAAAAAAAGAAAAAAGAATCGGCGACATAGGGTAGGATATTTGATAACATTCTCCCCATGAGCCCTAAAAAATGCTTGAATGCCATGAACTACACACTTTAGGGACAGAGACCAATAAGAACTCAAACACTTGTGACAGCCTGGTGTCCATCATCCTTGTTTTGACACACTTGTCCAGCTGGGTCAGGAAATGTCCATGCTCCAGTGGGGGCCTTTGCTCCTTAAAGAGCTCTCCCATTGTTGGCTAGTAAGTGCAAGCGTGGAGAGCTGCCGTGCTTAATGAATATATACACATAACATCACAAAGCAAGACTAGAAGAAGCACAGCATATAATTAATCATGGTGTTTGGTGTTCAATGATAGGATTTCATTATTTACAAATTGTCAACAATTGATGAGCTTCCTAACAAAGGATGTGTGATTATTATTTTTTTTTAAAGATTTTATTCATTTATTTGACAGAGCGAGAGAGGGAACACAAGCAGGGGGAGTGGGTAAGGGAGAAGCAGGCTTCCTGCGGAGCAGGGAGCCCGATGCGGGGCTCGATCCCAGGACCCTGGGATCATGCCCTAGCCGAAGGCAGACACTTAACGACTGAGCCACCCGGGCGCCCCAAGGATGTGTGATTAAACGCAACAGAATGTTGTGCCTAGATTTGAATCTAGTCTCACAATAAAAGGTTGCTTATTATCATATGCAAAATAGTATACAGCAGATGAGAGATAAATGCAAAAGCAGGTCTGGGTGATCCTTAGGGAGTCATGACAGGGGGAGCTTCTCCAGGGTGTGGGTATGGAGGAGGCCCTTTATATGTGTCCTTTGTATATTCCCTGATTTTTTAAAAAAAGATTTTGTTTGAGAGAGAGCCAGGGAGCAGGAGTGGTGGGTTGGGGGTAAGAGATGAGGGATGAGCAGGCACCAAGCTGAGTGCAGAAACAGAGGCTGGCCTCAATCCCAGGACCCTGAGATCATGACCTGAGCTGAGGTCAGAAACAACCCACCGAGCCACACAGGCTCCCCAGAGGGGACCCTCTCAAAGGAGGTGGGACTTGTTTCCCTGCCACTGCAGAGTCTAGAGAAGGATGAGGATTGTCTAGAGACTGGATTTGGCGGGGGGGGGGGGGGGGGGGGGGGGGGGGGGGGGGGGGGA